>NC_091829.1:36220658-36455658 GCF_038994185.2 Dermacentor albipictus
AGCCGCGGCGGGTTCTCTTCAGTTCGACAAATCTCGGTGCGTAACCATCGAGCGAGCGATGGAGCATGGAACGTTGACGTATGGGATGACGTTTGCGCCCCTAGCTGCCGGTTGAATTGAATTGAATTATGGGGTTTTACGTGCCAAAACCACTTTCTCATTATGAGGCAAGCCGTAGCCGAGGACTCCGGAAATTTCGACCACTTGGGGTTCTTTAACGTGCACCTAAATCTAAGTACACGGGTGTTTTCGCATATGGCCCCCATCGAAATGCGGCCGCCGTGGCCGGGATTCGATCCCGCGACCTCGTGCTCAGCAGCCTAACACCATAGCCACTGAGCAACCGCGGCGGGTGTAGCTGCCAGTTGCGGAAGCTAAATAGAACACGAACTGAACAATGATCCTTCATACGCAAGCCTATTATGCCCTCAGCGCTTGAGCGTGTGTCTTTATCAAAGCTACCTAGAACTGAAGGCATTGACGCGTCATCCGGTCGGTACAATGTGCATTTACGTCAACTGACCTACCACGCGAGCGTGACCAGTGCCACCTGTGCTTCTACGAAGCACAAGCCTATCGTTATGCCACTTACACGCCCTGGAGAATGGGGATAACATGCGAAACGAGTGCTGTGCTTCCTTTTGTGAACCCTGATTCCAGCTTTCAACGATGAACGAAATAATATTGGAAAGCAGTCATATAAGCATTGTCACTTAGTATGGTGGCTTGCATACCCCAACAGTTGTATATCGGCATCATACGGGAACACTTGACTGAAGTAGAGTTTGGTTGGAGTTGAACTTTACGATGAGAACGGGCTAATTGGGCAAGCTACGGAATTTTATTTATTTATTGGCTTTACAGACATGAAAGCAATCACAGAGAAGAATAGAAGAGCTAGCTGGCAACTGCCTCCAGGAGGGGCACAAGGCCTCCAGGCTCTAAATGAGGGAGCCAATCGTAATACAGAAGTTCGATCCCCATCAGGGCTCAATCGTGATCGAAGACGTACTGCGTGTGACCAGGGTATAGGTCGGTCCAGGTCCTCCAGCTCTCTTTGATTTCCCTGCTGGTTGAAATGTACACCACCAATGACGCAAGCTTCACTACGGTTTTGGTAGGGCCTTGCGAGGTGTAAAAAAAAGCTGCCTTCGTTAAAACATCATTCTTATTCGAAAGTGCAGGAAAACATAATCTTTTGTTTCTTCGTAGGCATTCTGCGTCAAATGAAGCCACAAGTTTTCGAAAAGACCATTACATCAACGCCCTTCCATGAAAGCAAGTAACAGGAAAGCAAGGCTAAAGTATACCCGACCATTGATTTTATATTGCTTAAGGGCGATAACAAAGTTATGAGAAAGAATGTGAGTGCTTTGTGCTACTTTAACCGAGCAACCACTCAATTTGACATTGTTTAGCCTAAACAATTTTGCTTTGAACAAACAGTAGCTTCACAAAGCAGATACCGGTTTAAATGTTCCCTAGCTGAATTCCTTTAGATTTTCAGTCATATTGACCGGATTACTGCATTGGCTTTTGCGATACCTCATGTAATAAACGTTAAAGGCAACTGTTTAGTCTTCTCTTTGATAATATAGACATTACATTCGAAAACATATAAATTCATACGGCTCTATTGAAGCAACGTAATCTGTAAAAAGTGTCGCACTTATTGAAAAGCCTTACTGAGCATTTAGCGCACGAACGAAGAACGATGCAACAGCTCAGAAAATCTCACGCCGCAGTCGTGCTTTTTTTGTTTTGCCATGTCACCACGTAGAGATTTGACGTATGTCAACTTTTCTCACCGAAGATTTTCTTATCTTATTTCTAGCGCGTTAATAAAAGTGTATGCCTGATTACAGTGGATTCTCGCGGATTGATATCGTTTGATCTAAACTAATGAAGATAACAAAATATACCACTAGTCCACAATATAAGCGACCTGCAAGCTTAGCGGCACCGCAGGCGCCAATTGAAAAGTATTACGTCCAGTCTCCGCCTATTGACCTCGTACTTGGTGGAAGTAAAATTGTTGCCATGACAACGTAGCGGTGATTTCGCAGTGTTGTGTTTGAGGGTTACAACGTCCTTCAGGTGAGGTCATCGCGCTTGGGCGTTCGCGGCAAATCCCGACGCGGGCTGCGAGGTATGTTTGTACGTCGCCAACAGAATCCGCTTCTTTTCGCCAAGAAAAGAACTAAGGATGGAGCAGGTTCAGCAAGAAAAAGAGATTTAGACCTGTCGCATCACATTCGCTGGCTGCACCATGCGAATAGATCGGCCCAGACAGCACAATATTCCTAAACCGAACACGGTGGGGTTGAACAATAGAAAAAGTGGCTCAGAATCGATGCTCACTTATGGCCGCGCTGTCTGGGTGCAAGTCTGGTGCAATAGGAAAGCGTTGCCCTTGACTGTTCGTGTGTGCCACAGTGCGGAAGCTACAGCGGCACGGTTGAAGATTCATCATTCCTCTTCCATAATGACATCTCTCTTATCTGCCCTGGATTATTTTTGGCTCAATGCGCATTTGAAAAAGGAAAGAAACACGCACAATTCCAGGCATGCTGTTCCTATCCTGTCTGTGCGCTGGCTTCTTTGTCTAAAAACACTAAGTTGTAGCACTATTGAACTTCTTGTTTTCTTATTGAAGATGTTTTGATGAAATCCCCCTCCCTTTCAACTAATACAGGTGTCACATGGCAGGCGCGATTGGTTCCTTTGTACGAGCTGCGCGAGAGAGCCAATCGCGGTCTAGAATTTCGATCCGGATCGGGCTCGATCGCGATCGAAAGTGGTCGTGTAACACCAGTATTGTCCAACCAACCCAACCTACCAAACAGCCACGCTTACAAATTTTCTCTCGACTGTGGTGTTCTTTAGAGAGTCATAAAATGTTTTGTGCATTCTAATAGCCATGTTTTCTTATTGCTCGCTCAGAAAGTAGGCAAAATTGATATGGAATTCGTATAATTCTCCTACTAACAGATGCGGAAACTGCTATGGATTTGCGAGAATGCACACAGAGCCATTTTGCTTAGCCTCTTAAGACAAATCGGCCGTCGTCGTGTGAAACAAGCGCATTTTTTCCCACCCAAGCTCTCTGGTTTAACATTGGTGCACGTAATTACCGAGACGATGCTTAGGTATGCAGAGTGCGGGGAACAGCCTCCCATTTCCTTGACGTACGACAAAAAAAAAATATAGGGTAGGCTTGTACTAGAGATTTTCCTGTGTGAGTCGAAATGGCTGAGACAGGTGGAATGTAGGATTGGCTCCGAATCGGAAAGGCCACTTGTAAGTCCAAGCAAACGACGTTAAGAAGAAGACTCGAAGGAATGTCGCATAGGGAAATGCGCGGAGACCGCTTTCCGACACAAACTTGTAGTGACAATGCAGAATAGCTGAACACGTCTTCAGGTTCTTGCGACTGCTCCGAGGAGACCAGGTGAATTCAGACCGCCCCCTCCTATTGAAAGCGAGCCAAAGTTGTTGGCGCGGCGTTGCTGAAGAAAAACCGAAAAAGAAGGTGGAAGTTTCAGGCAGGAAATCTGTTTACGATGCTGTTCAATTTCATCAAGAACACATTCCTTAGATCGTAATTTCATCCGTGTTTTCGGCAAAGTGGCAAAAATTGGCTTCGCACGATGGATTTCTTTCGAGATATGCGAGTCCGTACGTATTATTCAAGCACTTTGCAGCCCTTACATTAATCAAACAACTGCAATTGTTCAATAAGTGTGCACGTTATTGACGTGTTATTCTTTCCGAGTTGTCGGTATTATAAAAAAACAATGTTTGCGTTGTTAAAAACAGGGTTGTTTGCTATATGTTTTTTATGTCTATGTATATGTACCACCTGTTGGTTACCTTTTTGTTCGAATAAAGAAGTAAATATATTATTTAACAGAGTTGTATTGCCTTTTAGGTATATTTCAGGAAATTGCAGAAACGTTTTGCAGAATCGCATCTATCAAATACTTAATAAAATATCCACAAATTATATCCACATATCGCTGAATTTTCTGCTCCCTTTTGTTGAACTACAACTGTTTAGATAAATTGTTTAAAGGAATTAAGTAAACACTGTAAACGAATTTATACAGTGTAAGGACCTTATGTGAAAATCAAAATGAAATTTTTGTAGATGTGTTTAGAAAAAGTTTATTTCGACAAGAGACGATACGAACACTGAGTCATAATCACTGCACAATTCCACGCGGACGATAACATGTAAGACACGAAACAGAGCGCGTTGTCAACGCGAGTAGTGTCCGAGTCCTCACACACCAACATATAAATACGTATACCCACGGAAAGGCACAGTTACACAAACTAAATCCCACATGTACAAAATGATTTTCAATATATACAGTGTGCACAATGGTTATATACAATGATGATGTGATAGAACACTTTACACAATTTTGAAGTGATGTGCACGAGATGTGTATATACAAAAATGATCATGTATACGAGAGGACACACACACAGAAATCACGGGCACCTGCATTCTATGTGCATTAAATGAATATTTCTGATGGTCTGGCTACAAGAACCAGGCTGGACGAAAATTCAGCCATACGCGTCCATTAGCCACCGACAGGAAACGACATGACCACTGTCGAAGGAACTCTTCTTCTCCAAGGAAGAACAACTCCTCCGACAGAAACGACAGTAGTTCAGAGTAGAGCCTCCCCATAAGTGGAAATAGAGCGCGGTAACAACGTCCCATGGCAACTGCCTCGCATCGGTTACGCCATAGACAGAAGGCCCCCGCAGCAATTAAAAGTCGCGCGAAGCGGCCACGTGAGCAGCGACCAGACGTAATAAAGCGGTTGACTCCAAGGCCACGAAATCCAGTATGCACGGCCCTCCAAAATATCCTGGCAACGACGCATTGCAGCAGTACATGTTTATTGGATTCTTGAAGGGGGCAATTGGGACACTGCGAAGATGGGACAACGCCCCACCGCTCAAGCCTGTCCCGAGTTGGAAGCACTTGCCACCCTAGACGCCACATGAAGTCGCGTAGGTGGCCAGGCAAAAATGACGCCGTTATCGCATCCCACGACACATTATTGGAACGTGCGAGGCGCGCTGGGGGAACTAGAGGAAGCAGTAAGGCTGACATAGTATCTACTACACGGGTTTGGAGAACGTCTACATCAGGACATACCTGTTGTATGTGGCGATAAAATGCCACGGTCGTACAGTAAAATGTAGGCGCGTTTAACACTTGTGGGCCGCGATTTAAGTGTACGCCCGGTAACATGTAGCGAATTTTCGTGCCAAGGAAATAGCAAGCGAGTTCACGCGCTGGGCACTGATCATGCTGTAACAGACGGAGCAGAAATCGCAGAGCATGCAGCCGGCAGCGGACAGACACGGATGGGAAGGCGAACCCACCGCGAGAGCGTGGTCGCCCAAGTGCCGCGCGACAGACTAGTTCTGTACGGCCCGACCAGAAGAAGGCACCAAGAAGGGACTGCAAGGACCTAGTAACCCGTAATGGTGGCTGTACGACGTGACAAACGTACCACACTCGGCCGCAAAATACAGACTGCGCTAAGTACCTTCTTTCTGATAGGGGTAAATCGTAACCTTGAACATCTTCAATATTTCGCCTTACATCTTCAAGAATTGAGAGCCACACAGAGTCTGATATACCATTAGAGGTGTAGTCAAGGCCTAAAATGCGAAGAGAATTGCTCTTTTGAAGACGGAAAAGGGGACTTAGGCGTGTCTGTGGTGAACCAATGAACAAATAACGACATTTTGAAAAATTTAGCGCAGCACCTGAAATATTTCCGTACTCAGTGAAAATTCGAAGGCTACGGGTTAAGCTATCTTCATTCCTGAGATATAATGTGATGTCATCAGCGAAAGCTGTCACCTTTACAACGCCGCTACCAGGCAGTGGGAGACCGCATACGTAAG
The DNA here is from genome assembly GCF_038994185.2 of Dermacentor albipictus. NCBI lineage: Eukaryota > Metazoa > Arthropoda > Arachnida > Ixodida > Ixodidae > Dermacentor > Dermacentor albipictus. The sequence goes on from NC_091829.1 coordinate 36,226,602, forward strand.
GGTCTCTCACTATTGAGCGCAGAAATGGTTCAAGACTGAGCACAAAAAGTACTGGGGATAGAGGGCACCCTTGTCGAACGCCACGAGTAACCGGAAACGGTGCACTTTCTCGACCATCAAGGAACAATGTACTTCGGATATTTGAATAGGTATTCCTAATAAGTTGAACAAAATTTGACGAGGAGCCGAACGAGGTCAGTACATTAAAAATGTAGTTATGTTCAAGGCGATCGAATGCCTTTTCTTGATCCAGTGAAACTAAGAGACCACGTGCCGACCTGGTCAGCGTGTATGTCATTATGTCACGAGTAACGAACGAAAGACTGTGTATCTCTCTGCCAGGGACTGAGCATGCCTGATGGTGTCCTATTAGGGAAGGCATCAGGCTTCTCAAGCGCCGGGTGAGAACAGCTGTGAAGGTTTTGTAGTCAACGTTGAGAAGCGTGATTGGCCTCCATTCCTCTGGACGAACTGATGACGGATCGTGCTTAGGTATCAGCACAATACGACCGTCCCGAAAACTGAACGGGAAATCAAAGTTCTCAAAGCATTGGCTGATAACCGATACGAAAGTGGCACCAATATCTTCCCAGAACGTTAGATAAAACTCCACGGGTAACCCGTCCGGCCCTGGGGCCGAGCCACGCTTCATTGAAGATAATGCTGCCTTCACTTCCTCGGCTGATGGTCGTGCACAAAGACGGTTAGCTACCTCAGGTGGAACCTGAGGCAGACCACTAAGCAAAGTATGAAGACCTTGAGAGCCAGAATCTATTTGCATGGTCGTACGCGCCATGTTTTCAAAATGCGTTACAAAGAGCGAATAATCACGTGTGGGAGGTGGTGTAACAGGAAGTGATCTTGGGGCCGCAGAACCGAATGCAGTCGGCTGTCTAAAAAGCGAGTTTCTTGAAAAGCCCAGAACTTCGGGGTGTGCACACGGATTACGTCTGCATCGCCAAGCAGTAGCTGACAAAGACGACGCCGCGATGAGGCGTTGGAAACGCCTCCGTAGCTCACGCTGCCAGGACCGCATCAACGGAGTCAGTTGATTGACCCGAAGGGCGATGCGGAGCTTCGTGGCAGTATCCGCCAGTTCCTCTGACATACGTCGTCTGAGTGCACGTCCTTCAACTGAACAGTGTAGACGCCACTGCACCTTAAGCGCATCCCATGACTCTCGGTCAGATCTAGAAACAGAGGCGCCCAAAACTCGTGACAAACAAGAGCGTGAGCGTGCGTCATGTAGAACGCGCATGTCCAGACGCCAGGGTTTTACTGATGAGGAAGCAGGGAAGCGAATTTCAAGTATTACTGGTTTGTGATCGGAAATATAAACAGGGGATGAAGGTAACGTTATCACATCAGACTGGGTGACATACTGAGCTAAACTGCTTGGCACATAGGCACGGTCTAACTTGCTTGACGACGCACCGCGTCGCCAGGTCCAGGCAAAGAAAGAACCATGAAAAAGTTGATACCGTATTTTCCGGTGTATAAGACGCGGTTTTTTTCCAAAAATCTTGCTGGTGCGTCCTATACAAGGGTGCGTCTTATATGCGAATTTTGCGTTTTTTTTTGCGGGTTCAGAAATTACTCAGGTTCATGCTCAAGCTTTTTTCACCGAAAAAATATCACTACCAATGATGCGGTAGTAGCACGGTTAATACTTCAATACGGGGACCGCCGTGCGCAACTTTTTTTAGGTGAACTTTATCATGAAACGGCGGGGATGACGACTTCCAGAATCGCAAACACGCGGTCGTTTCGGAGGCGCAAGCAAAAGTAATGTGAAATTCCCAAAGATGGCGACAGTCGCGCTTCTCGACATTGTCAAGACAAGCCAAGCCGGCGTTCTTTTTTAGTCATTCTTTGCAACTTCGCAACCGTGTACGTATTACGTCTGTGTTGGTGACTTCGGCGTGTGTTTTCCACTACCTACACCTGTCGTGCTCGGTCTTACTACAGTATGCCACCGAATTCGCGCAAGAGCTACACCGCAAAGTTCAAATTATCTGCGGTCGAGTATGCTACCGAAAGCGGAAATCGGGCTGCGGGCCGCCATTTCGACGTCACCGAGAGGATGATTCGCACGTGGCGACAGTCGTCCGCCAAACTGCAGGCGATGAAGAGCGAAAAGAAGGCTGACCGCGGGAAGAAGGCGTGGTGGCCTGAACTTGAAGACCAGCTCCTCAAGTGGGCTCTTGAACAACGGGCTCAAGGTTGCCGTTGCCTCCAGAAATGGGCGAGCTTTTTGAGAGCGCATCCGAAGATGAAGACTTCGATGGTTTTAAGTAAAAATAAAATGTTGTTATGGACATATGGGAGAGTTCTTTCGTCGTATTTTTCTTTCTTTTTTGCTAAAACGTGGGCGGGTATGGCGTGAGTGTTGCCTTTTGCGATCACTTAGCGTTGCTTAAGAACTTCTCACAGGTCGCCGCGGTGGCTCAGTGGTTATGGTGCTCGACTGCTGACCCAAACGACGCGGGTTCAATCCCGGCCGCGGCGGCTAGAATTTCTTTGAAGGAGAAATTCTTGAGGCCCGTGTACTGTGCGATGTCAGTGCCCGTTAAAGAACCTCAGGTGGTCGAAATTTCCGGGGCTTTTCACTACGGCATCTCTCATAGCCTGAGTCGCTTTGGGACGTTAAACCCCATAAACCATAAACCAAGAACTTCTCACAGATAGGTAGGTAGGTGGGTAGGATAACTTTATTTAGCTCTACGGAGCTTTTATGCGATCAGATGAGTCCACCCATGGTTCATTTCGCGATGGTCGATCAAGCGTGTTTAATTAACCCTGACTAGCCTAAGTGGGTAAATTGGGGTGCGTCTTATACACGGGTGCGTCTTATATACCAACTTTTTCAATGAGAGCCTTCATATATGGCGAGTGCGTCTTATACAAGGGTGCGTCTTATACACCGGAAAATACGGTATGTATCTAGCAACGAAAAATGCTGGACGAGGCGACGCAACTCCCGTGCGTTCCAATCAGGGCGACCCCAGCCCGGGCCCTGCACATCTGCTCGCGTGTCTAAGACGCAGTTAAAATCCCCAACGAGCACCACGTGACGACCGTCAAGGAAATACACGTCCAGGTCACGGAAAAAATCATTGGACTTAATGGCCTGCGCGGGTCCATAGATGCACAAAATCCGTAACCTAAATGAAGATAGTACACAATCAAATGCCAATATTCGCCCAGTCCCATCATAAAAGACATGATGATCTCGCAAGAGAGCTCTGTTGAAAATAATAATACCAACTCCGCTAGATCGTGATGTAGCGAAGGAGAAGAAACAGTCTAGGTTAAAAGTGCGTTTGAAAGTGAGGACATGTCCAATGGTGAAAAAATTTGTTTCTTGTAAACACAATATGTCACACTGTTTTGCGCGGGCCACGCTAATAATTTCGGCTTGTTTTACAGGACTTCGGAACCCTTGTGCATTTAATGAAATAATTTTCAGGGTGTCAGCCATAATTAATTAAATGTATCACCAAACTGACCTGGTCGTGTTGTTCAAGTCGGCGCCCCGGGAACAAGTCCAGGGGTTAAGCAGTCCACGCGTCACTTCTTCGACCCTCTCGAAGAAGGCCGAGGTTTTTTGGGCCGCTGTAACTCGGCGCGGCGATCGGGGCCGCCGTCCGAGCCAGAGGCTGACGCATGAGCGCGCTTTACGTCTCGTGGGGCCGCCATTTCTATGTCGAGTTCATCCAGGCTCGGCGAGAGTCCAACGCTGCTATCAACTCCGAGGCTGAAGCTGTTTTCTGATGAGGATGATGTCGGTAGCGGTAGGACGGCGGGATTGGTTTCATCGTCACCGACAACCTCGGCAGCCGGGGGCCCACCCAGATGCAATGGCTGCGCCGCTGTAGGAGATGCAACTGAGGCTGATGAAGCCGCAGCAGACTTCGTGGGTACATCTACTGCAGCGATCGCAGGGTCAGACGCTGTATCCGCGTTCAAAACTTTGCTGGGATCAGGAGGAGTGATGGTAACAGCCGAAGTGGAGGCGCTTTCGGCTACAGCACGCGTGTCCCCTGCTTGAAAGGCCAGCGAACATGGCGTGTTGCGATCCGCCACGTCACGGTCTTCTTTTTCAGTAGAGGAGGCCGGCGAACATGGCGCGCTGTGACTTCTCGAGCTGCATGCCTCTTCTTTTTCATTTCTTGACGCTAGTTCATGTGGTGTCAGTGCAATTTCTTTGGTTGTGGCGTCACGCGCAGTCGCAACCGCAGTTGACGCCGGCGGTAAGGGGGGAAAGGCTCCAGTAGCAGCGTCTGAGCATGAACGCCGCACAGGGCACGCGACCGTAGGGTGACTATCCCCGCAACGCCGACAAGGACGGTCACACCCGTCGCTTTCGTGGCCATGGACGCCACAACGGCCACAGAACGCTGCGGTGCACTGTGCACGGTAGTGGTCGCTGGAACCGCACCGACGACACACGCGTTGCAAGCCGCGGTAGTCAAACGTTACACGATGACCAGAGACTCGGAGATAATTGGGGACAGGTGTTGCGGGGCTCATTTCCATACGCACGAAGCGTGTGCCCGTGAGCACGCCACGTCGTCCGCTCATGAGACCAGCACTTACAGACAGAACCTTGCCGTATGGTGATAGTGCCTGGACGAGGACTTCGTTCGGAACGAAGGACGGCAAAAAGAGGCAGGTTACGTTGGTTACCTGCGGGCCAACGGGAACGATGGGACAACGCTCGCCACCGATGACGAGGCAGCCAGCATCGACGATTAGAGTCATGGAAGCCATGCTCTTGACGGTGACTTGGAAGTTGAGGCCTCCCATGTGCTGAACGCAGTAGACCTCAGAGAGGCCAACTATTTAGGCCGTCGCGTCGACGACGGTCTCGGGACCATTCCCCGTAGGGACAACAACATCGAAGACGTGGGCCTTCGAGGGAGTCCATGACGCTGTAGGCGCCATGGCGTGAGAGGTGAACGTCCCCGACGTGGAACACGCTGGGGCGTCGGTAGAACCGCTTGTTCCGTGCGCCTTCTTCTTCTTCTTCTTCTTCTTCTTCTTCTTCTTCTTCTTCCGGTTGATCAGTAGATCGCCAATGGAGCCTCCCTTAGGACCCATATAGAGCACTAACTAATCTCTGTTGTGCGCTGGCCATAGGGCATAGGGATATAACGCTATACCAAAATAAGGCCAAACGCTTACAAATCAATGTTATTTCAGTATCCTGAGGACTCCAGGGATCCTGAGTCCAATTTCTCTGTGACTCTCGAGGGCTCTTTCCTTCTTTTTTTTTTTAATTTACGGGAACAGCGCCGGCTTCAATGCGGGCCTGCTTCCCACTCTGCTTTAAATAACAATGCCCCGTTTCCCGTCTCTAGCCGACTGCTCTCTCCGACAAAAAAGAGGATTTCGCGCTTAAGAAAGGCATGCGTGGTTCGCTCTTGAATAAGGCAGAATGTGAGGTCACGCCGGCGCAAAGAAGAGGAAGCACTGAGCCCGGCGCTTGGTAGGTGAGGCCTGTAATACAAGCGTGCACAGTTTGCGCACCGTATAGCTGCTACATGGCGGCGCGCGCGAAGTCTTTTTCTATCGACAAGCACATCTTGGTTTCGTCGTGTTTCCGGTGCACGGGCGTCGTCTTGCCGGTGCAATTTTGCGATCAGTTGCAGAGATACGAATTGTGGAATTCGCAGAGATCAAGATACATACATATATATATATATATATAGATAGATAGATAGATAGATAGATAGATAGATAGATAGATAGATAGATAGATAGATAGATAGATAGATAGATAGATAGATAGATAGATAGATAGATAGATAGATAGATAGATAGATAGATAGATAGAACGCGCTGTCTATATTGAATCCTGGATCGCTTTGGCAGGTGGCACGCCGGTATAGCATGGCAATCAGCATAGCATAGCATAGCATAGCATAGCATAGCATAGCATAGCACAGCACAGCATAGCATAGCATAGCATAGCATAGCATAGCATAGCCTAGCATAGCATGGTACTCCGCAAGGCAATCAAGAGATAAGAAATGATAGGCGCAGCGCGCGTCCAAAGACGTACGACATACAGAAAACACATTCCGAGACGCAACATACAAAACAATTAAAGTGCGTCAGTGAGATTGGTGTTTCTAAGGAAGGTTAGATGAGCATTTCGTTGTGCGGCACGCCCTACGAGTTTAATCAAGTTATGCAGTTCAATGGAGTTGTGGAGTTTAACACACGCAGCCTACTAAGACATTTCCAAGAGTGTAGAGTGCGTACGGTAAGCGATGAATTTCGACGGTTGGCGTAGCAAAGTGGAACGTTCTACACACAGAAGTAGACAGCTAACGTTCAGACATCATGACAATCGTATTTTCGTGACTTCTTTTCCTCAGTTTAATGTTCCACTCACTGCATGATTTTTTCTGGTACGTTCCTTTGTGAATACTCACTATTAGGTGTACGGCTTGAACTGTGATTTTCTGCACTGCCGTCTTTACAGTATCTGCTGCAAAGGTGCTTATCCTTGTTTTGTGTTCAGCACGTACATCCATGCTACTTGTATTTTGCTTTGCTTTTTATGCAAAATTTCGTTATGGATCCCAACTAGCCTCGACCTATTGATTCATATGCATTGTTCACATGTTTTACTGCTCTCTATACGCTAGAAATATACTTCAGTTCATTTCAGTTCGAAATTCAAGATTTTCGAAGACGAGGGCATGACTACCACGTGGTATCAAAACGTGTAATGGACGAATTGACAAAATTTTATGAATTACTTCTGGCACATTGCAATTTACGAATTGGGGCCGGTCAGTTTAGAGGCATACGAACTCGGAAACAATTCTGACGATAGCACCGGGTTCAAGATATGCGCCTCCAAACTTGAAGCAAAAAATGCACTCTTCAACTTCCTTTTTAAAGAAAACGTTGTTTTTTGCACTGAAGTCTGTTGCATACTTTGAAAATGGATATTGCTGTCATCTTGAGAATTCTTTCCAAATAAATGCCCCTTGCGAACTCATCGACTACAATTAGTGCGTGTGAAACAGTTGTGGAAAATGGCGATTTGAAATCCTAATTATTCGATCATGCGTTTTTATTTCTCGCGCAAGTGACGCCTGCCTCTTCAAGCACTCCAGTTCAAGAAATAGAATTGCGCTATCAGTCGCAACGGAATAACAAAAATCTGCATAATCTAAAGAGAAAACAAAAAGCACAATGCACCTGTGCTGTCTATAGGGCTTAGATGGGTTACATATACCTCCAAACCTCAGGTAGAGGGTAAAAAAAGCGTCGTTTTAAAGAAAATTTCCAGTCGCACAAGAAGGGCGAAGCAAGGAAAACGATAGCGAGGTTTAGCGTCGCGCTTACGCTCCTCCAAGGGTGTCGTAACTACGCATACACTGTCGCGACATGTTGGTGCGACGCAGCATGCAAAGCAACTCCTGCTGGCTGTAGAAGAAACAGCGCACCTTCTAGCTGCCAGGCGTCTCATAACGTTCGCGGCGAGCGCCTCCAGTGGAGTTAACAGGCGTTGCATCTCGATAATGCAGTGGATGCAAGATGGACGCTGAGCTTAGCAGACGTGCGTCGCCTCGTCTTTGGCAACCATGAATCATTTGGACCGGATAACATCATTGGCACCCGGGATGTTTATAGCGCCGATAAAGCTACGATCCTCATTTCGTACAGCTGTCTGCTAATTCAATATCGCAATCGATGCTTCGCCTTTTGGGAGAAAGTACAACTTTGATCTTTTCTCTCTCTCTTTCATTCTTCGCGGGACATTGCCGACAGATGGCGCAACGAACCACCCGGGCCTTGGACAGCACTCAGAACCTAGGGAAATGAGGGAAGAAACAGGCAGGCAATTGTCACTGAAAGGGGCACAACGCCTACCTACTCTTTAGAAAGGAGGGCGTAGAAACATAAATTGATTACAGCAGGAAGAAGGGAAGTATGAAGGAAAAAAGGAACAAGGTGACAGATTACAAAGACTAAGGTGAAATCGTGAGAAAGAATCGAATACAGCAGTATAGTTAAAGAAAGAGAAATCGCAGGTAGCGTTAAGTCAAGGCACGCAAGACATTGACTGTAGTAGATTCCAAAGAGAAAGCTGGCCTTAGCTCTCCCTTTTCCCCTCAACAAAGTGCATACGGGCACGCTCTATGACCTTACCCGCCACTAAGCCCTCTTACTATTCTGCACGATTAAAAATCTGCTCACTAATTCAAGCTAAGCCTCCACCTAAGCCGTCTATAAGCTTCAAGGGCTGCCGAGGCGTCACGCTAGGGGTCGGGTGGAAAGGGGCAAAAAAAGAGATTCCACCGGAAATAAAGCCGACGTGCCTGATGGCAGCCCGACACGCAAGCTTTTGTTACTTTGCTCAAAGCGGCCATGCTAAAGTCTGAATCGCACAAAAACCCGGATTTCTTCCAAGATCGCGTCCTTTTGTAAGTTCTGTCACAATATTGGCAGCGATAAATGGAACGTCAATAGCTTAGACAGTCTTTTCTAAAGACTTCAACAAGACTTATCCTCTTGTTTTTTCATGACACTCGATTTTGTGAGTGACACCGTCTTTGTTTCCGTGGTGGCAAGAGAGAGAGAGAGAGAGCAAAGAGAGGAAAGGCAGGGAGGTCAACCAGACGAGCGTCCGGTTTGCTACCCTACACGGGGGAAGGGAAAGGGGGAAGAGAATGAGGAAAGCGGGATAGAGGGAACACTGTCGGTGCACGCAGCAAAGTGCTTGGAAATCAGTCAAGTCAAAGGAAGTGCTCCATCGATACGTTAGGCTGCCGTCAACCTTGGTGGTTCATAGCTGGTGATGCACGTTGAAGTTAGCAGTGAAGACCAAGGATTCGGTGGGCGTCAGCAGTACGTTGCAGTGCGTGGCAGTAAATTTTTAAACTTCAGTGCGAATATAATGATGCGGGGGAGCCATGATGCTTACTCAAGAGTTGCAAGTACTGAAATGAGAGCAACCAGCACTTGCCTTGCATTTCGCGCTGGTGGAGTGCGCAGATTATTTAAGAGCATTCGAAGGGTATTTATCAGAGACCGGAGCATCATAACGACTTGCCGGCAAAAAAAAAAAATGCTTACGCGGATGTGGCTGTAAACTGCCATTATACATATTCCTTATAATCACTTTTGTTCACGTGTGATCTTCATTTAACCTAATGTCAAAAGAAATTTGCTGACATCTGAAAAGAAGTTGCCGGATCACCCGGGAAGGTTTCGTTTGACTACGAATGAGCAAGACCTTATTTTTAAAAAAAACTACGTCGCCTAAACTTTGCTCTCGAGGATACATGTCAACCAGATGTATGTATGTATGTATGTATGTATGTATGTATGTATGTATGTATGTATGTATGTATGTATGTATGTATGTATGTATGTATGTATGTATGTATGTATGTATGTATGTATGTATGTATGTATGTATGTATGTATGTATGTATGTATGTATGCATGCATGCATGCATGCATGCATGCATGCATGTATGTATGTATGTATGTATGTATGTATGTATGTATGTATGTATGTATGTATGTATGTATGTATGTATGTATGTATGTATGTATCTATGCATGCATGCATGCATGCATGTATGTATGTATGTATGTATGTATGTATGTATGTATGTATGTATGTATGTATGTATGTATGTATGTATGTATGTATGTATGTATGTATGTATGTATGTATGTATGTATGTATGTATGTATGTATGTATGTATGTATGTATGTATGTATGTATGTATGTATGTATGTATGTATGTATGTATGTATGCCTGGGAGCGTACGAGTGTGTGTGCCCTTTGAGGATTTGTTGTTGTAATGTGACTTCATAATCGCGTCTCACGTTTCTGGAATCGTGTGACTGGTGATAAACCTACACGTTTTCATTGCCGAAAGGAGTTTCAAACACCGTATCCTGGCGCCGACGTCACTTTATTTCTTATTTGAATAACACAAACGAAATAAAGAACAAAGAAGCGATACGCACAACGTGATGTGCGCCTGAAATTTCGGCGTCCGTCTGAGACGTGACGGCCAAGACAAATTCGTGCTCCGCTTATATGGACAGCGACCGGGGCTAAAAGACGTTCCCTACGCAGCCGCAGAATGTTCATTCCGGTAATCCCTAGCAGGGGAATCTGGGACGCGAACGTGCATGCACTAGCGGGGAACTCGAGCCTTTCCTTGGCGCCATGCCGCGAAGGAAATCCCCAATATGCGGAGGAAGAAAGGAGAAACGGGAATGAGAAAAACAGGCGAAAAAAAAAACACGGATGTCAGCGGTTTTTGCCATTATTCCGGAACAGTCGACGCTGTCGCAACGAGGGAAATTCGTCCTCTGAGGCGAACCATCTCTGCGACGATGTGGGCGAGCGCCCCGTATTTGTACAGCCTGATGAACGCTAGTCTGTTCAGACAGGCGGATAAGTTCTCGAGCGGAGTTGGGATATCTTTCTCCTCTTTGTTTTTTTTTTCGACGAACGACAAACAAGAGTTGCTGCGGTGCGAAGTCCGGCAAAATGTTCAGCCACGATAATAAAAAGAAGCCACAAGGTCCTCACCACCTTTACAGAGGTGCATCTGGAGAAACAGCCCGCAAGATGAAAGGTGGTTGGAATTAAATGTAAACAGTGGGGAAAACCTGAGTCATCCGGGTAAATGCTTCATCAAAGCGCTATCGACATACTGAAGGACAAGGCACTTGCGAATGTGCTTCACTGACAAGAACGACGTTGAAAAATAGACTTTCAGTACTTGGGTCAGCAGATTTGCAGATTGGTTCGAGGATCATACGAAAATGAGTGAAGCTGACGCTGTGGAACCTTTAACGTTGCAAATTATTCTTGGCCACATTTACTAATTTCTCTATGGTTGCCAGTAAGTTAATAAAGTAAGTGAAAATGCATGCGTCCCTCCATCTAGCTTAGATAACATGAATGAAGCCATCGTTTGACACCTACTAAAGGTCACCTCTAATATCTTAACTACACCTTGTTCTGTGCCAAAGCCAAGCCTTCTTTTAACGTGAGGTTTATTAAAGACGTATGAGAGTGCCGCATTAATACTGTAGCACGGGTACGGTGATCGTTCATATGCTTCAGGGAACGGTAAAACGGGAATGAAAAAAAATACATTGTTTTTGCATGGAATACGAAATGGAACCAGGCTTAAAGTTATTACATCGGAGGTCATTTTTAGGAAGGTGGCAAAAGTTGCTTCACTCCTATCATCTAGGCTTGGTAGAAACGGTGTCATGCGTGCGTTTCACTTACTAGGGAGCATGTAGAAAGGGATAAATGTGCCGTTGAATAATGTTCCGAGAAAAAAAAATCGCAGCATCTGTCTAAGTCGTTATTGAACAGTCCATGCACACCAGCAGAAGTTGCTTTGAGTTCATTGGTAGATCTTTCCGTTTCTTTTAATCACTTAGTAGGTTGGGTGAATGAATTATTGGATATACCTGCAAATAATAATCATAGTATTAATGATGAACCTCGGAGTGTCGTGGTTCCAGGACCAGGTAAGGCGACCCGGCAACGGCAACCGCATTTCGATGGGATGGAAATGCAAAAACGCCCGTGTACAGTGCATTGTTTGTACGTTAAAGAACTCCAGGAGGTCAAAATAATGCGGAGTCCCACATTGCGGCATGCTTCATAATAATATCTTCGTTCTCGCCCGTGAATACCCCAGCACTTAATTATAATTTTTAAACTTCTAAATAACAGCTGTATTATGTTGATCCACGATGAATGTTTCTGGTATTTGACTGTCATTCATGCTGATTTTTTTCTAGGTCATTGCACTCCGATTTCGTGATTCTGCATTTCGCCCCATTCTTGAGATCGGTGGATCTCAAGAAGCGCAGTTGTGCTTGCACGGCCTTCTGATGGAATTTTGCAAAGTCCTTTCTTCCTGCAGAGGCTGATCGTGCAATTGGTTCAGCACAACGGAAAGCGATTGTATCTGCATGCTGCACTGCGGGCACTCTCGTAGAACATGATTAATTGTTTCGCCATCGCCGCAATTGCCACATGTGGCGCTGTCTAACATCCCTATGCGGAAGGCGTAGGCGTCGGTAAAGCCTATGTCCACGCATAGCCCACACCAAAGGGTCGCGTTGCTTCAGGGAAGTGTGGGTGGTGGTCGAAGGCTTAAGGTTTGATCCAGGGCGTGCATAAAATGTGGCTCATTTCACTCTGATGTAGTGAACTGGCGTGCAAGTAGGCGGAGCATCCTTGCAGCATCTGTCCTAGACAGCGGGATCGATAGGCGGTTTTCTTCTAAATGAACTAACCAAGCGTTACAATTACAGGCCTTTGAACGCCTGTAACTGAAACTCATTTTCTGTTGCCTGTGCATGGTTCTTTTTCTTGTTTTTTCTCTCTCTTTGCCCTCTCTTCAACTCCTATATCCCCCACCCCAGTGCACGGTAGCAAGCCGGAAACTCACCTCTGGTTAACCTCTCTGCCTTTCGCCCCCCCCCCCCCCTCTCTCTCTCTCGACACGATAGAAGTGCGACCCCGCGGCCTGAATTTCAAGCCGCGTCTTTGGGCTTAAAAACGCAACACCAAAGCCCTTACTCGTGACCACGGCGGGTTTAATTAGCAGTGTGCTATTTTTCGAATCTGTGATGTTTCCTTAAACCTTCGATATTTCTTGTACCATTATTACCATCGTGTGCGAAGCAATAGCCACCACCACAATAGTATGATGAAATATTTTATTTTTTTCAATTTTGATTTCAATTACACGATGGTGTCTGTAAGCGAATAGAACCATCAAGTATATACGTCTTGGCTATGCAAAACGGGCTATAAGCCAATGTGCAAGCCTGCAAGCGATATTTTGGTAAGGTCGGGTTGGAGGCTTCACCATTGATTAGCACTGAGGCTTTTTCGTTCTTTCGTCATCTCGGCGGTGTGAGTGACGTCAATTAACTTCTCGTTATCCTCCGTCACCAGTGTCCCGGATAACTCAGCGCAGATTGCGTCACACAGTGCGCTGTGTCCGTTGTCCAATCTCCGAGCGAGAGCGACCGTGGGTGACATGGAGATTCAATTAGTTCGGTACCGGGGGAAAAAAATGGGCAATGTGGGTACAAGGCTCCCGCATGCGACGACATGAAGTGACGGAATGAAGAGCGAAGCAAAGTCATAACGCTTCCCCTCAGAAGACGTATTACTGCTAGGAATGTATGGCTGCAAAGGAATGAATGTTTTCGTATCGAGAAAAGCACCAAATGCTATGTCTATGGGACTGCGTTTGCATAGTAAACATGGAAGCGAATACTGATTTCGGCTCAAGAAAATGGAACGAGGTAGGCGGTGTGAAGGGATGAAGCACATAGCGAGGAATCTCTTGAGTTATTAAGTCAAGCAAACGGTCTCTAGGGACAATTTTGCATGCGAAGATTTAACATCAAGAGCAAAGCACTGATGGAAGTAATATGTTCAAAACCTGGCTCGCACATGTTGAAATACTTCTGATTGGGCCTGCGCTTCAAGTTTGAATACTATTGGTTCTGTTGTTGTATTATGTGTTGTAATAAATGTAATATTGGTCATTGCGTGTTATGTGACTGTTATGTGAATTCAGACTGCTGGTGGGTATACGCTCTCAGTGCCAGTATGTCTTCATATGGCGGGCTCACTTCTGTCATTGTTTTTCTATTTTTTTTTACGTCTGGCGTATGCTTCAAGTGGAGGAATAGGCCCTGGCAAAACTATGGCAGGCATGAAATAGTTGATTTTCTCACATCTGACGTGTCTGTAGACGGTTCTTGCGTGGCGTCCACATTCTGTAGACTTGACGAACTCAGCGAAGGACTGAAAATTTTCTTTTTCTGCTCGGCAAAACCGCGCTTTCAGTGATTCTGAACAAGCAGTAAAGGCAAATTTTACAGGACTTATTTATTTGGTACCTGAAGGAAATCGGATGCGAAGAATATTGTGAAACAAGGAAAAGAAAGAACTTGCACAGAAATGCGTGGAATTTTATAACAAATTCAATTTGTTTGAATTCCAAATTAATCTTTAAGCATTCACTGACGTAGATAGGGTACTTGTTAGTAGCCGATATACACGAAGACGGAGACAGAACCTGCACGGCCAATCACAGTTTTTAATAGCTGGTTAAGCAAGTACCTCAAATTGAGCTCTAAATGATTACGTCAGTTCCCACTCAGCCAGTGCGTTGAAAATGCAGAAAAGAATCGCGCCCGAGCCGAAATTTTCATATAGTATCAACACGTGCTCCAAAAAATGCACCGAAGGCGTAATAAGCGGCAATAAATTAGGCACTACATAGGCAGCAGACTATCACGATTGGGAAACAACGTTAACGTGGGCATAACTTTAACGTAGCAGAAAACAAAGTGTACACAAAGTTAATGCTAAGCTCCTTTCCATCTATACAACTCAGCTGTTACGAAAGAATTCCACTGTCTGAAGCAAGCGTCGTTTAAAGAGTATGATACAGTAGTAAAGAAAATGTCCAATGATTACGTTGCTCCCTAATGCGAAATTCGAGCGCAGCTGTATATGCATTTTCATTTCGCGATTTATTGAGGCAAATAATTCGAGACCCAAATCACCGCGTCGACTGGCAGGGAGAAGTGCCGTCAGCGCCTTCGCAGAGGGAGGGGCAGTATGAGAACGCTGGCATGATGAGTGGCTTCGGAACCAGCTTCTACACCTTCTCGCTCCCTTCTTTCTCTTCCCCTTCTCCCATCTCCCAGTGTAGGGTGGCCAACCAGACTATTGACTGGTTAACATCCCTGCCTTCCTATATTCTTCTTTCTCTCTCTCTCTCGGAACCAGCTGAGGATGAAGGCGACGACAAACGAGCGAGCAGTGGCACGAGCGCATTCACGCGGTTATGTCGAGGGACAGTGAGGCTCAGCCCAGGGCTGGGCGCCTATAGGAGCTGCGCTCTAAGAATAATGTTGTGGCGTGACATGATACATTCGTACTTGCAGTTAAAATGACGCCGTTTCATATTTATGTCACTTCTTTATAGTCGAGAGTCCTGTGACCAGAAGTATTAGTTTTCAGATTGTCTTGTGATTGAAGGTGTTCTTATAGGACGGTCCCGAAATAATTTATTGAAGCTGTAACGATGCTTCAAGTCGGCTACTGAAAGTATCTAGCTCACGAATGCCTCAAACGTTTATACTTGAGCGTAATTAAGAAGTTTTTGACTCTAAGGAAAGGTGTAGTACGGGTCCATCACAATGCGCGTTTCATTTTTCTTCGCCACCTTAAGAGCACCGACATACTGCATAACCTTGGTGCCAAAAATACACGTGTGTGTATAAAGTCGGAGGCTTTCTAAATGACATCTTTTGCGATATCTGAGATTAAGAAATGTTGACACTATGTGGAGTAGTAAAGCATTATGCCTCCTTACCCCCTCAAGCAATTGTCCCATAATCCAAGAACCTGACCATATTTAGTTATCGGTCATTCAATTTGGAATTTTACTGATCCCTTCGATGAACATTTGTTTCACTCCAACGAAAGCTCGCTATTTTCGTGATTCATTTCTTATATTTGCCTGATGCCAGATTGTTCGTGTTCACAACAGTATTTTGTTTGCTTGTGCGACCATATCTTACAGTCCATGCTCGTCTTCATATGCATTCCTTGCTTGGTACCTTCTCGTTAAGGTGCAGTTGGGCTCTTATTAAGTTTTGCGACCATATCAGCACCGTTCATTTAAGCAAATGCTTTATTGCTCACCCTAGGCACTGAAAACAAGCGCTCCTGCTAGAGCCATCTGATCTGCAGTATCTCGACAAATATAAAGAATAAATAAGCCGGACAGTCAGTGATAACAAGCGAAGCCCATCGTCAATGAATACAAGCACACATACGCAAAAAAAGGGGGGTCACTGACTTACACATATGCTCACCAAAAGAACCTCAAAGAAGAAAGTCGACGAAAGAAAGGAAACGACTGATTTGGCAAGCGCCATCTATGGGTACTAATTGCTTTGGGAGCCATTACCCGTCTCTCCCGGGCCCATGGGTGTTTCCGTGCATTAAGGATGAGAAATACCTACCTCCGATCTCGGAGGCGATATGCGGATCGAGTCCGTAGGGGCAGAGGAGATAGGCAGCGGCTGGCGCCGGGTTACAAATGCTCCTAGGTACCATTTGGTGCGTGGATCCTTTTCATCGGTTTGTGTTTCGTCCCAGTGCTTTATTTCTCTCTCCTCTTGTAATGGAACGGAATGTGACACTGGAGGAATGCTTGTAATGTGGCCCTTGTTCGTCATTCTGGGAACGGCTGACGTTAGAAGGCAAACAGACGTCGCCTAAGATCAGTCTTATACGACTTCAAAGAGACATCTATAGCCTCCTTACCCCCAACAAAGTCCTGGTCACACAATACCGTTTAAACTCAGTTCTTATCGTCAACTAGTTTTTAGTGAACCTGAAATACGACCGGCTTCATCATATGACACTAGTATCTGATCACAACGATATCTTAATGTATGTGGACAGAGTCCATTTGTTCAAGGCCTGCAAATGAACATGTCTTTTGTTTGCCTTAACACATTGATATTGGTTGAACGCCACTTGCCGGTTCGTTACCTTGATTTTTTATCCTAGATGGTCTAGTCGTCTTGTGGCGTTTGAAAAGCAATAGGAATTCGTTTTTCGTCGTTGGGGATTCTGTATTATTGATCCCGCAAAGTGTCTATGCCTGCAAAACCAACAGCAAAAAAAATTATTTGACAGTTGAAACAGAGCGAAGCTAGTGCTTGACTTTTCGACGTCAAAATATTGTAGCTCATTCTGTCTGATATAAATTCTGCAAGAGTGAAAGCCGAGGTCCACAAGGAGGAACACTCAACCTGAGGAGGACTTAAAACCTTTAACATCAAATCACCCTGCCCCTAACTCCCCCCTCCCCCTGAAGAAATGACATTTTAGTTGCGAGAACGTTACTATGATTAAAAAGTTGCCCGTATGTTGGTTCCATCATACGCAACACGTAGGTTTTTTCATTTGACTTGCGTCGTAAAGTATCAAAACGTTAATTTAAAAGAAAAACAACTGCAGAAAGCGAGTGGGTGGATCCCCTAGTCCAGAGCCCCACTGGCTTGAGCGGTCCGCCGCGCTTGGTCGAGGAGCGCTAGTTGCATCTCCCGATCCTCGCTGGCGAGCCAAGTCTCCCACTGCTCCCTTCCGGAAAGTTTGCCGGCTATTTTCGGTGTATTAATTTTGGATGGCCTGTTCTGGCAGTCCAACGTAATGTGGGCGAGAGTTGGCCGGCCTCCGCGCCAAGGACAGCGAACGCTGTACAGCGTTGGGTGAATGACATTTTTCAAATAAAGGTTTGGAAATGTGTGCGTCTGTATTCGGCGCCAGTCATAAGAGTCCTGCCTGGATAGGTCAGGGTTTGGTGGACTGTACTTTCTTCGCTCGCGCCGCTGGTGCTCAAGGATTTCTCGTGGTAAAAAGGGGTTTTCGTCAGAGTGGTCGGCCGCTCGGTTCACAAAAGCACGAGCTGCGCCGTCCGCTCTCTCATTGCCCTCGAGTCCTGCGTGACCCGGGCACAAGATGATCACGTGTTTCTGTGTTAGGTCGGATCCTAATAGGTGAGTGGTGCTGTGTGGTAGCCTCCCGGTGAGGAATAGTCTACGTGCGACTTGGGAATCTGTAAGAGTTATCGACGATTGTCCCAGAGCGTCCTTAGTTTTAATAGCTAGCGCGATGGCTGAAGCTGCTGCGGTATTCGCAGATGCAACTCTTGATTTGCAACTCTTGCAACAAGCCCTTGATTTGCGGCCGCTCCTACCACTGCGAGGGCGTATTTGTAAGCACCACATCGAGCGACATCTGTGTCGACTGTATCCGGGTTTCCATTGAATTGCTGCATTAACTTTCGAGCTCGAGCCCTTCTACGTCCCCGGTGGTATTTTGGACTCATGTTCTTAGGGATTGGGCTACTATGATCCTTCCACGAAGGAATCTGGGCAGAGATTCGAGTTCTTCTCCCGCATACTGTGGACGAGTAGGGTAACCCACGCGGCAAAGTAACTTTCTGCCATAGGAGGTTAAGCTAAGCCGCGCCCGTTGAGATATGAGCGTCGCTGCCCGTAGCTCCTCGTAGTTATTGTGAATCCCGAGGGCCAGTAGGCGTTCAGTAGAGGTTCCCTGTGGTAGGCCGAGAGCAGCTTTGTACGACGTTCTAATCAACGCATCTAGGGCCTTTAGTTCTGTTTTCGTGGGTTCCTGGAAAGGGAGGCTATATATGAGACGACTTAGCACAAAAGCCTGATCGAGCCGGATCGCCTCTGTTTCCTTGAAACCTTTTCGGTGATAAGTTACTCTACGGATCATACGGGAGATCTGTTTCACCGTAGTCCTAAGGGTTTTAATGGTGTGGTCTACTCGTTTGTTGCTTTTCAGCCACAGTCCGAGGACTCGCATTTTCTGGACCTCCTTTATCTGGCTGTCTCCTAGAAAGAGGTTCACCAGCTCGTGAGTTTGACGGCCTCGACCTCGTATCCTGATAAATTCTGATTTATCGGGAGCGCAGCTCATTCCACTGCTGCGAGCGAAGGTTTCAACAACGGTCGCTGCTTCTTGCAGGATTTCTTCTTTTTGTCCTAACGTAAAAAAGAGCTTTTTTCAATAGGGACGTCTCGCCTAACCCACACATGCAAATCGGATATCCAATCGTCTGAATACGTGCTAACTAAAAGAGTTCAAAATGACAAGACAGCATAGTAGAGTTACCAAGTACAACAGTACAAACTGCGAACGCCAGTTTTACTTAGGTGAGGAAGTGAGAGAGTAAATTTTTTTTGCTGGCTTTGATCAGATCCTATTAAAGGTCTACTGACTCATGCTGCCGCATTTTTCGATTTCCAATAGTTATTGGCTTTTTTGTACGTAAGAAACACTAAATAATTCACGATTAAACGCGCCTATGATACCTCACTGGGGTCGTCAACCTAATTTACCATGCGTAAAACATTTTACACCTTGGCTAATTTTCCTGGCGCACACTGCACATTGTTTACCGGATATTACACAAACTTTAGCATCGTTAAGACAATCTGTAAGTCATTCTATTATATTGAGACTAAACTGCGATGCACTAGTGTTACAAAATTCAAGTTCTTATCGCTATATCGCTTATCTTATACAAGTTCTTATCGCTAAAACAAGTGCTTGCAGAATTAGGAACTTCTCACCTTGAAGCTGTGATATTCTCCCACATGTGCCCTCGAGCAAGATTCCTTCCGAAGCGCAAATTCCTTACACACTGAATACGTGATGAAGGTTGAGGGGATGCTGCTCATGTTGAAAAGATTTACCGGTGGGACGATGTACGGTTAAAACGCACAAATGATGACCGGGTATTTCTGGTACCAGAAATGGAAAAGAAACGCAACGGACTGTAATCTCCTCAATCCGAGATGAGGTATTCATCCAAAAGCAATAAACTTATAAGAAGCATAAGAGAAAACTGAATTTGGTATTCGCATACTTCTTGGAAAAAAAGAAAACCGAACAACATAAAAAAAAAATGTCATGTGCTTATTGAACTTGGGGGCAAGCACTGCTGCAGACAGTCAAAAAGTAGTTGTGCGCGATCAAAAAAAAATGAAAGAAAGAAAGAAAGAAGAAAAAAAACGGAAGAACAAACAAAGTATATAAACACAACAGCGACGGGATTGCAGTGAGATGATCCCATCGGGATTCATTCAGATGTGAAAAATGAAGTTTTTTTTTTCTGTTTAAGCTTCATCATAGGAAGCAATTCCCGAATATGTGCTCTTTCTGCTCTTCTAGACATCTTAATCAAGACTCTGCAGGATCTTTAATTAGCGCTCATATTGCAGTACATTTTCCGAATCAGGCTTAATGTTTTTTGCTAGTATTAGTTACTGTATCATTTCGTTTTACTAGTAAGGTTTGACCTTTCAGGCATTATTTGCTTGATTTTATCCTCCGTGTAATGATACATGTTATCAATTTGGTTTTATGTATTCGCTGTTCCACTATCGCTCTATTTGCAATGTAATCCGTTTGTAATGGTTATTTGCTTTTAGATGCATATCAGGAGGTGCGTTTTATTTGAGCAGTTGCTTTGTGTGTGCCAATAATATCCGTAATACGTTTTGGCACTGTTCGTTTAGGTGGCTCGTGCGCTTAGATGGCTCGTGGTGCTATGGACCTAGTCAGGTGTTTTAATGCAATAGCATTAAGAGCTCGGTGTCGCAGAAAATCCGGCGTCGGCGTGTGGTGTCCCGCGCCGACCGTCTTGTGAGCGTAAAATGATTCCGAACTCCGCATATCCAACCACGCGGATCCTCCGTGTAGCGCATATGCGTTGCTGAACTAATTGAATTTCTCAAAGTAAGATACCCCAGAAAAAATTGTAAAGTACGGCCCGCGCACTACCTACAGACATGATAGCGACGGACTGTAATTCGAATATACGAGAAAACATAATTCTGTTGCGCGGAAACTCAAACACAAACACCTTTTCCAGCGTTTCTAACATTCACAGAGCGGCGCGCCCGGTTCCTTGCAACACCCGTCAGATGGCGCTCGCCTCCCCGCATCCGCGGCCCACGCAAGAGGCCGCGTTTCTACCAGAAAGCTCGCCTTCATGTATAGCGTTCGCCGTCAGCGTTTCCTGGTAAACAATACGGTTACATAAGCTGCATTCGCCAGGAAGCGGGAGAAGTAGTTAGGGATCTTTGAATACTATGTGCATTTCAGACATAAAGGCGATGCTTAAGCGCCCTCCACAAGTGCTATGTCTGCAACTTCCACTTCAGCACCATGGAAATCATGTGCGGACACCTCAAACAAACTTCAATAAAGACAGGCATTTTTTGATATAGCATGGTGAGATCTTTCGGGCATATTGATCCACGTATTCTCCTATGTGCCTTCCAGGCCTCGCAGGTTCGTGTCTCGATATGCCTTCTTTTTCATGGTGAGTTTTAAATTGTCAGTTGCGGATTTTACATTAGGGATGTGGCGTTCTGCGGTAGGCAGAGTTTGAGGCCTCCGGCTCGATTCCCGGTCGTTTCAGTCACATCAGTTTGTACAAGAACGCAATAGCGCTACCTATCAGTGGCAAATATAACTAGTCTTGCAAAAAACATTACGCGGTAATAAACACTGTGTGTGGTTCCAGACTTTGTCTGGGGAAGCCGTATGGTGCTATGCTCTACACTTTTCGATTTATTTAGTTTTTCTGGTATTTTTGGACCGATGTTGACATTAAACCAGGTTTAACAAGCTAACTCGCAACAGCAAACTCGACTATACTGTGTGTCTGACTTGCAACAAAGCTTAAAAATATGCAAGTGACACGTAGCTGGACAGAACCAAAGGGACGTTGTTTACCTTCGCTTGGAGGAAGGTAGACTCTTTTTTACATTTAGGCTAATTACATAAATAGTTAATAATTATTAAACTTCTCAAATAATATATTCAGAGCAAACGGGTCAACGAGAAAATTGTATGCCATCCTGGAAAATTCCAGATCCACATTTCCGTTGCTCAGTACGATCTGCATAAAATTTTTTTGTCAAAGCCCCCCCCCCACCCCCCCCAAAAAAAGAAGCTCGCGCAATACCAAGAAGTGCCGCACGGCCAGTCGCGCAGCCTTTCATAATAATTAGTTATAATAATAATAATAATAATAATAATAATAATAATAATAATAATAATAATAATAATAATAATAATAATAATAATAATAATAATAATAATAATAATAATAATAATAATAATAATAATGTGAACAGGCGAAATACAAGAAATGGTCTGATTTGGCCCAAGTGACGGCGCACAACATTAGCTTGATTTTGTCCGGCTAAGTGGCACATCCATGTTTTTAAATGTTGCCATTAGGTAACAAGGAGACATAGTATATAAAACTATGTCGTGTTTGGCCGTATACAATAATACGATTTGGTGAAAACATGCGGTATAAATATCACATATAAACAATGAGATGATTAGAAAACGGCGAAAGCGTGATGTTCCTGTGAAAGTGGTCTCATAATCAACAATGCCGAAAACCCCTATCACAGCTACAATGCCAACCTCATATTACAAAACAACCAAACGACAACAGAAACTCTGTTTTTGCAACAACTACCTCAGGCACAAGGTTAGGCCAGGTGCTTTGAAGGGTATAACTTGATGGTATAGTTTTTATTCGTACGGTCATGATTGTTCATCGTTAAAAAATAGAGATCTTGCGAAAACCAGCACAGTATTGAGTATTATTTGAATAGATACGTAGGAAGCCAGATAAAATTGTGAAATACCAACGACGTGCCCATTTAAGTCGTATGGCCTGTCGTGCCTGGAGTAGAAAGGAAACGCGGCTGCGATGTGGGCCGATTATTGCGCCATCATTCTCCACCGAAGTGCCATTACGTAGATGCGGGTCGTGAAATCGTTCCTGTGGCATGTACGTTGTGAAACACGTATCCAGATCACCAACTATGCGTTCTAGCTGCGAGATTACGGCGTTATATGACTTTTTCGGCTTTAGTGCAAGACACTGCGAGAGAAGAGGCGGGATTCCCATTTAGAAAGAATGCATATTTTTTTTTAAAGTTCAGCTGTTCATCTTTTGTCTCTTCATGCAAATCATTTTTTTTTATAGAAGATAACTAGTGTGTCTGCAAAATGTCTTCGGAAGGCATCCTGTGCAAAACCATTTGTAGAAGGATGCGAGTATGTGTGCACAAAGTTTTTTGAAATTGCACCAAGATCGTTTACCGCCATGCAGCCGTGTACCAGGACGGGAAGCTCTTTTTTTTCTTAAAACGCGATTAACTATTTAGTAAGATTTTTATTGAGAATAGTCTCCTCATTCAAACAGCATTGCTGGCGACATGTTGAACAAGTAACTACAGAACAACAAGCGATCAAAAACTGCCGTGGCTCGTGTTGTTCATTACTGCCTCCCATTTCGAAAAGCCATGACTACGCACTTTCTTTCGTGCAATTTTCTAATGACAATTGGCTTTTGTGTACGGACAGTGAGTTGGCACTGTTGACGCACCGCGTAGTGTTGGAGCGGGTAAACTTAACGTGATGGCTCGGTCGCTGCGGATGCGAAGAACTGTAATGCAAATGCAATAGAATTGGATACATCCGAGTGGCGCAAGGTGAGTTGATTAATTTCTGCCCGACAGGACGGCCATATTGACGGAAGGACAAAGCGGTCCTCCAATCAATCGCTCAGATTCACTCATTCACCGACTTGTTCGCCTATGTTTATGCACGTGTTCGTTTAAGTATAATTTTACACTCTATCAATCTTTCACTTGCTGGCGCATGTTGCCACTAATTTCCGCGCTGACTCCTAATCTACTTACTGAGCTTCTTTTTTTAAACCCCTCATTCGACACATTTATTTACAAACGTGCATATAAACACACTCACTAGATGGAGATTAGCTTCCCTAATCAGTGGTGCACTCGCCCGCTCGCTCAGCTATTCACTACGTAAGCCACTTAATCGCGCAGTCATTGCTTCATTATGACACTCATACTTCCTGACACTGCAGTTGTTTGCCCGAGGTTTTATGCAGCACGCGGACATAGATCGTGCACGTCGTACCCGTAACACGCTGAGTATGCCACCAGGAAATGTCTGTCCTCAGGATTCATTAAAGAGCCCCACTTTCCTTCCACACCTTCACATTTCCAGAGAGCTGCACCTTTACGCAGGCAAGCTGTACAGGCAAGAAGTGCTTGATGGTAGTGCCGTTAGTGCATGCTGCTAACCATGCATAAGGTGACGCACGTGAGGAGGTTGGAGATTTTCGCAAGGCTGCACACGTAAAAGCATTAGCGCGTCGTGTATTCATGAATGCATATGTGTAATGTTTGAGGACGGCTGCGTCATTTAGGCGGTTCCTGTGGAGCAACCACGTTAGTGATCGCGGCGGCGTGGTGCCGCGCGGATGATTGATGTTTCTGACCCGCCGTGGTTGCTCAGTGGCTATGGTGTTAGGCTGCTGAGCACGAGGTCGCGGGATCGAATCCCGGCCACGGCAGCCGCATTTAGATGGGGGCGAAATGCGAAAACACCCGTGTACTTAGATTTACGTGCACGTTAAAGAATCCCAGGTCGTCAAAATTTCCGGAGTCCCCCACTACGGCGTGCCTCATAATCAGAAAGTGGTTTTGGCACGTAAAACCACATATATTATTATTACTAATGTTTCTGCAATGCATAACTCCTCATTTTGACTGTTGCCATCGCGACCATCTATTCATCTGCTTGAGCTTATGCAACTGGTTTTCTGGAGAGAAGAGGAGGTTGTACTTGGCGAAGAACTGGCGACTCGGCGAACCGCCTCGTTGATTTTACCGTATTGCTTAAGCGTAAAGCTTACCGTATCAAAAAGTACATTATGTATGCACCTGCAGTCGGCACAATGTCAAAATCGGAAGTCACTATCGAGAACAACTTCAACATCAAAAGCGTCAGCAGCCTTACTTAGTTGTTTAAATAGTGAACGCAAGCTATGGCAGGCTCCTGAGGTCAAAAATGTAGCCTGAGATACATTTGATAAGATGCAGTATCGGTGGTATTTACTGACATCGTAGTGACCTTATTTTACAGTATTTTTAAATATTGTTACTATTACGCGAAAAGAAGTAGCCATCACCATTGTAGAGTTACTACATGTTTTCCTTTAGTTTAATTTTAAATAAAAAGAAGAGTGAGCTTAGCGAATTGTGAAAGACCATGCTGGAGCCAAAGCATGTCTCGAAGTTATCTCGAAGTTATCATCTCCAAATCCAAATCGAAGTTATCATCGCCAAATCTTCAAATTATCATCTCAATGTTATCTCGAAATAAACGATTGATGTGAAATATTACGGAATGAGCGGCGAGGTTATGGTGCTGAAAGTTGGAAAAATGCTGGAAATGCCAAAAATCAACTTCGCCCCGCATTACATAACTGTGAATTGCCTGTTCAGACAAAAACGACATGTTCGTTGGACTCTCCTAGCAACCGAACTTTATCTCGCAGCAAAAGCCTCCGTCAGGCATTATAGCCGTTTGCTTTTGCTTCGATTTCTGTTGATGTACAGATAGAAGTCACTAAATAATTTCATTTCAATTAAAAAAACGCATATTTGGCAATATAACAGAATGAATCAAGTCTGATTTTCCTGCTGCTGTTCTTTATCGAAATCATGATAACATTTGTAAATTACCAGAAACCAGAAATCACCTTCTGTTTATATTGATCACGTAATTATCACCATTTTTGTCATAAATAAACTGATTCTGATTCGAAAACAATACTTTTTCACTCTAAACTGACTCGGCGTTTTCCTTTAGTGTCCCTTCAAGAGTACTCATACTTACACACGTTGTGCTTTTTCATGTGTTCCTACAGAGTCAAAGTTACGACTAGATCGTAAGTCAAAAGTCAAAGGGCATATCGTGAACCGCTTCTGCCGTGCTGTAGTACACTCGCCCGTTGACGTGGCTGTAAACTTGTCTAAAATTCCGCCCGAGGCAAAATAAAAAAAAAACAGCAAAGTCGACGCCGTGCTTCTGAAAGCACGCGCATGCCGGCACACGCGCGCTCACGTCAAATCGATCAAGATTTCGCTTTCGGAAAACGCGCTCCGCCATAGGTTCGCCGAGAAGCTGGTGCTCGTGTTCTTTTCACAACACTTCCCGTCGCGGTGGTCGATTGATTTCGCGCGGAAGCTTATCTTGACTTCACACTGGAGGCGTGCTCGAAGGCTTTCGTGACGGGAGGGAGGTCTTGCTTTCCTCTCCCTGGGCCCGACAACACCTCAAAGGCGATCATTCGTTGAGTTTGCGTAATGTTTGGTTTGGAGTATCCGTGGGCCGTAAAAAAACCTATTGCGCTAAAAAAAAAACAAATAACTATCTAGAATCAACAACCAGAGAAAAGGGAGGGTAGATAGACAGGATTTCGCTCGACCAAGTACCGCTACACTGTGGAATACCCCAGTCCGCTTCATTTTTTAAAATATTTTTTTGCTCTCCTTTCTTTTTATTTTTTTTTCATTCCTATCTTTAGAGTTTCTCTAAAGATAGGAATGCAAAACGCGAGTGAATCGACATCCTTTAAATAGCAAGCTGGTTCAAGATGGTGCTATATATGGATATATGATGAAAGCTACTTTCAATCTGATACTGGAAGAAGGCTTAACTTTCGAGACGAAGAAAAGCGTCAGAAGAGAAATGGCTGCAGTAGGAAAATGGTAGCGGGTGGGTGACACGCTTACATAGCCAATAGAAGGATGAATGTGTCGAGCCTTGGGAAAAGGGGCTACACTGGCAACTCAAGGCGAAAGTTTGTTTTTAGTACGTTTTAAAATTCGGACTTAAGAAGCGTTGGGGTTTTCGTAGTGTTGTTTTCACTTGATTCTATTTTATACGAAGTTGTATACAGGACTAAGGCTTCGCTTTAGCGACATGCTCACGAACAACGCATTGTGATGGGCACAGGTCTGTCACTTTGTCAAGCTCCCTTGAAGTGCGAGCTTTTGCATGTGTCGTTGTAGATACTGCTGCGAATGTTGTCGATGAACTTATATTTCTTCTGCTAATAACAGTCGTCTGTCCCGGCTTGTCTTTTATGACACTTGCAGTAATTATTGGGCCATAGACATAAGTGGTCCCGCTGGAAGTGGTCCCTCACAGACGGCGCTGAGTCCCGTGAAACGCTCATGAACCGCCATGTTTCGAACATGTGCGCTTCTATGGAAGTTTTGCTGCTAGGTATATTTACCTTGAAACTATCCCTCTCCCCCTACCGTTCTATCTCGAAATTGTATCGCATTTCAATATTTATTTTCGTTAGAGAAGCAGCTTTGATACACTTATAGAGCTCAATGACAAATTTGCAGCATTTTACCTCTATAGGTTGTGAAAAGTAGAGGCAAATATTCTCATCGATAAAATAACGACGAGAAATTGAACTTAGCCAGCGCTCCATGAGTAAGTGTGCCACGGCCATTGACTGGCTGTTTATGTCACGCGCGTGACACGAACAACCAGTAAATGGCCGTGGTATATGTGCCGTGTGCACACGTGTGTGTACCGTGTGGGCCGTGCGCACACACACACACACACACACACACACACACACACACACACACACACACACACACACACACACACACACACACACACACCAGCACACACACACACGCACGCACAAACAAACAAACAGACGCACACACACGAGCACACACGCACACACCAGCACACACGCACACACACACCAGCACACACGCACACACACACCAGCACACACGCACACACACACCAGCACACACACACCAGCACACACGCACACACACACACACCAGCACACACACACACCAGCACACACGCACACACACACACGCACACACAAACACACACAAACACACGCACACGCAAACACACGCGCACACACACACGCACACACAATCACACACACACGCACACACAATCACACACACACACACACACAATCACACACACACACACACACACACACACACACACACACACACACACACACACACACACACACACACACACACACACACACACACGCACACTCAAAGCCAAACTTGTCGTTAAATGTAGCTCATTAGGCTGAAAAAAGTCGAATTCGACCGCTTTGCCGCTTTAATGCGCAATACAGAACACGCGAAATTTCGCAAGTGTGCTTCTTTAAGCGTCCCGCTTGACCCACACATTACGGCGGAAATAAAGGTGCAGAAATAAAGCAGAGGCCCACTAGCTGTCACCAACATTCATAACTACCATTTCTTCCTCACTTCATCTTCTTTTATATTCTAGCCTGCACCTCTGCTCAGTGGTGCCGAAAGCGGGATGCCGGCCACCTTGTGTAGGACAACCTACTATGGTGGAAAAGCGCGCTTTCTGTGTTTCGCATGCTCTCTATTTACGATCCGTGCTTCCTTTTCTGGAAATATATCTGGCTGCTAGACCCCTTTACATGATCGAATGTGAAAGGAACGTGTCACATTCCTTAGCGCATCGCGGTGATCACTTTAATTGAGATCGTTTGCATTTGGTGCAATGCCTCTTCGTTCGAAACAAGCGGGAGCGTGTTTCAGGCGACTCGCTCTCGCCAAGTGGTTAAACGACAGCGAAACCGCGCCAGCCGTCTTTCTCAACTTTAGGCTTCTCGAACTACGCCGTAAGTAAGGGTGTCGATCGATTTATAACTCGCATCCTTATACTTAAAAGGGTGGAAGGATAGGAGTACGTTACATGCATTGATACACACACTTATCTACCCTTTGACTTTAAAGTACTTTACAGTGTACCCTCTCCGGTCACGCATTGCGCCGTTTTTTACGTGAATGCAATGCGCTAGAAATGCGACGCGACGCGCCAGCTGCCGCATTCGCGTAAACGCCGCTATAGGATTCGCCGACGCGAGGGCTGTAGCCTTTGTTCCACTGCACGATGTTTGAGAAACGGTGCGTTGGGGCTTTAGCTACGCCGAGTAGGAAGCGAAATGTGCTCCTAAACATGTGCCACCCTCGGCTAATGCGCGGTTGTAACGAGCGACATTCCGCGAATTCCTTTCATGACGATGGAATGCCGTGCACGCCGTCTCCGTCGTCTCTGTGGCCGCTCGCCGCCGCCCAACAGTGTTTACGGCGCCGAATACCGGCATGTTACCGCGTGCGGAAGCTGACATCGACCCGCGCTTAGCCGAAGGTCAGCACTCGGCCGGATACACAGCGGGGGGTTCACAGAAATCGTTCGCATCGAGTTTCGCTCGTCGCGCGAGAAACTCGGATTTACATATTGGGATTCATACTCAATGCGACAGTGCACTTGTGACGCAAAGGCTGGAATAATTTACTCGGATGAGATCGGTTTAGGAGAAAACGGCGTAATGTAGAGTTTGTTTCAAAAGGCAATTTGAGAAATGCCCATCGCTTTCCATATGCAAAATACCTTTCAGTTACAAAATTTCTTCAGTGAAAAAGTTTTCAACGCACGAAGCGGTCAACTGCTCTTGAAACTAGGTGATATGTTTTGTAGGAGCCCAGACTCTTTCTGCTGTATGACTTAAATGTTTAAATTTCTCTGAGCCAACTTTGTTAAGAATTTGAAGAAAATTGCGTTCTAGTTCATTCGTTAGGTTCAACGACACGAACCAGTAAAGGGTTGGTTATATAGGCGCGTTGTTGAAGGGCAGCAGATGTCTCTTGACGACCTGGTATTCTTTATCATTCTTCCGGATCTTGCCATACCGACGTGTTTTTGTTATCCCAACCTAATGCTCATCGAGTTAGGCGTTGTGGCTTGAAATAAAAATCGCGATGTTGCTTTCAGCAGCAAAGTGCCACTGAGCTAACGCAGGACGAATTCCATTTCCATAAGTGACCGGAATTCAGCGACATGTTAATACAGACTGAAGTTTGAGAAGACGTAAGCGAGTGCTTTATGGCGACAATGCTTGTGAAATCACAATATGTTTGGAGACGGCGATCACAACTGCAACTTACCGTCATGGGGTGTCACAAGCTGTCGTGCAGTTGAGCCCAAGATAGCTGGTTTCATTGACGGCACTTGTAGCCGACGCTTACGAGTGGAATACAAAGCTGCTTATTGGTTGACCTTAAACTAAACATTAAGAAGTTCTAGGCGACAAAATCATGATTATAACATGAAAAGGCCTTGCCTTTTCATGTTATAATCCTTGCCCTAGGTTATTTCCTAGGGCAAGGACCTTGCCCTAGGAAAGGCCTTGCCCCTAGGTTCCCTTTCTACTCGTTCATCAGACAATGAGGGTCTCGAATTCGAAAACATTGGTGCCTTTAGTAGCATGCGTCAGTTTATTGACCAGTTTCCTTCACCCAAGAAGATCATGTACTCGTGACACCTGTGGCGGAAAGGATGTTCAACATCCGCCGCCAAGGTTCGTGAGTTGTGGCGCTGGCTAACACTTACAGGGTTAGTTATAGTAGTAAAACATACATACCCCAGAAAGTGGATGGCAAAATGCCGCCGTGGTACGTAGCTCAATAGAAGAGCATCGCACGCCTAATGCGAAGACGTGGGATCATTCACCACCTGCGGCCAGTTGTTATGTCATCCATTTTCATTTCGAATAATTTACAGTTTCTTTAATTCACTTAGTTTGATGCACAAGTAATTTCCCCTGTGTTGTCCTCGGTGTCTTTCTTGGCGTCTTACGATATGATTAATAAAGATCGTGACCCTCAGTTCTCTTTCATCTCGTTCATATATATATATATATATATATATATATATATATATATATATATATATATATATATATATATATATATATATATATATATATATATATATATATATATATATATATATATATATATATATATATATATATATATAATATCGCCAGTGGTCTGCTCCACACTACCATGAGTTGCACTTCATTCCTCGAAGAGAGAGGACGTGTGTCGAGCAAGCTCCTGAACAACACTTTGCAATGTTGTGGACGAGGTTTAAACCGTGGATCCGGGACCTGAGAGAGGTCCGACGTAATGTTAACGCATTTTTCTCTCAATTACCGCTAAATCGACAATTATATATAGTTTTTTAGTTTAGCACAAACATAGGCCCAAGGAAAACTTCTGGTCGATCCTTTGATAATTATTTCCCTACGTTACGCCCGGGGAGGAAGTCGCAATTGCAGTCGGCTTTCGGTAGACACTCGGAACTATACTTGGGGCTTCCCTTTTTAATGAATGGATTGAGAACAATATCTTCGCTCGCTGTATTCCGTTTTGAAGTGTGGTTAGAGCGTTATAGTTAAGAGGGCTAACCAAAGAGAAATGAACGGAATTAATTTAATATCTTTTGTTGAATTCAGGTATACGATAACAAACTGATAATAAAGAAATGTTAAACATCGTAACTCCAAACAAGTACGGCAGATCAATTAGGTATTGCTGGGTACCAGGCTATTTTGGTATACCGGGTAATGGAGCAGCGGATAGGTGCGCAACAATGGCGGCGTACAAAGACATAACAAGCACAACACTTCTATATAAAGATAGTATAAATGCGATTTGAAAGGCCTTGAGGTCAAAATGGCAACACGAATGGGACCATTATACGAGCAACAAGCTACATCTTACCAAATCCTTAATTGGCGAAGGGAGGTCGTGCAGTCACCAGCAATGTTTCTATGTCGTGATCCTTTGTCGACTTCGGATCAGACACACACATATGACACACAATTTTCTCTTTCGAAAAGAAAGCCCGCCAACTTGCGAACGAAAAATGCCATGAACTTCTTACAGTGATACACATCCTTATGACAAGTTCACACATCGATACACAGAGACCGAAGCTTTTGCACAACCTCTATAATGTACATGTACCTCTACACCCTGCCCTATTACTACCAGATGACCCGCTAGTGCCATTTACTAACTTGTTCGACTTCTTAATGGCCCGAGTAGCCGTTGGGACATTAAACCTCAACTAACCAACCATAATAAAGCTCACTGCAGCGCACCATTTATTTTGTTTACAGCTGTGTGCGTCTCTTCGAAGAAAGAGACGTGGTTTTAGTCTGTCGCTGTATTATACGTTCAGCCTGGCATTGATTACTGATTGACGTCTAATTGGCTGGTGACGCAAACACCATGTAGTGCGAGAGATTTGTTTGGTATTTGTAGTATGAAACATTTTGTTCATCATATTAGCTCGTTATGCGTTATTACATCGGAGTAAGAGTAGTAAGAC
This sequence comes from Dermacentor albipictus, assembly GCF_038994185.2. Lineage (NCBI taxonomy): Eukaryota > Metazoa > Arthropoda > Arachnida > Ixodida > Ixodidae > Dermacentor > Dermacentor albipictus. Next base: position 36,258,417 of record NC_091829.1, read on the forward strand.
TTGGATGCTTACAAGGCAACCACGCTGCAACATTTTATTACGAAAGCTTGCGAGATATACAACAAGCTCATTACGGATGTTCCAGTAATCACAATTCACGGTTGGTCGAATAGCGTGCGAAGATTGTTGGGAGGGTTACTCGCCAGAGCCCGGGCTTACAAAGGATTGCTCAAGAGCGGTCCAAGCGTAGGATATGCGACAGCACGCGCTTGCAGAAGCATGGCTTAGGGTTGTGGTGAAAGGCTTATTTATTTTGCGTCTAACGCTGAAGAAATCGAACCAGCGTCGAAATACGCTGGTAGACAAAAAGGCAAATAAAAAAGATGACGAATAAGTGCAGGTACGCCGTCTCGCTCAAGTCCTAAAAATAGAACAGCGTGCTCGGATGCCCTCCGGCCATGTCGTAATAGTCTGCAAAACCTCGCAACTTGCGAAACATGAAATCGTTCAGAGTGCGTGAGAGCGTACCGTATGTACTTATGTGACGTGTGTGTATGTGTCTGTGTGTGTGTTTGTGTGCGTGTGTGTGTGTGTGTGTGGGCGGGTGGGCGGATGTGTGGGTGTGTGTGTGGGTGTGTGTGTAATGAAAGAGTGCAAAAGATCTGGTGGCAAAAAAAATGCGCCAGCGCTACATATCATGCTAGACAGCAATCACTGAGCCAACAGAGAGCGCACGATTTTTTTTCGCTCGCTTTTCTCAATACACGAACTCTGTACAGAAATGAGTTTTCGTGCGTTTCTAAGTATTCTCTCTGTGTGGGCGGAAATATAACTTATGCATTTCGGAACGAAATTACCGCTTTTGAGCTCAAAAGCGTTGTCTCAGTTTCGCTCCATTTTTCATCCGTTCGTACGAGCAAGTAGTTGAAGAGAAGAGAGAACCGTTCGCTTAGTTTAGAAGAAAATAATCCAGCTGCCGTTTTAATTAAACCGTAACCACAGGGAATGAATCGGACAGTCCCTAGAGTTATCGCATCCATTGGTGGCAAAGAAGCGGGACGCATATATATGTGTGTATATATAACACGCTCGAAAAACTAATCGCATTACTCGTCCTCTCTGACCATCCCAACTTCTGCAAAGAGCAGAGGTTAGGGCGTCTGGGTTTTGCAGACGCCTACACCAAGTTCACGATGTGGGCCCTTATTATAACGTACGTTCGGAGCTTCACCTAATACTGAGCGAGCTGACATTGTTTCCAGACTGCGTACTTGCTGAGCCAGTGCAGATCAGATATCAGTACAACCTCGGCTTAGTGCAGTCAATGGAAAGCAACGAAGACGTAGACGAATGGGTCGAGATATCAACGTAGCAAATAAGTAAGTGGCAAAATAAGCAATGAGCCCGTATGAAATCAAACAAAAGATGTACGCCAATAGACAAAATAATAATCCGGTAAAGAACGCTTGAGCTAGAATTATTCATGGCATGAATGCATGCTTGAGTGAACCAATATAACAAAATAGCTTCTGCGCAAATCTGCAAAGTCAGGACAACTTTTTACTGAGAGAATGAAAGAATGGAGCGATGAACAAGTAAATAAAAGCGCCATAAAGAAATAACCAAGCAATTTGACGAGAGAAGAAATCATCGCAGACTTGGGCGAGAATTTGCGTATGGAATGAATGATTTAATTATCCAGTCCCAAACATGTTTGAAACCAGTCACATTAGAAACCCTTTCCTGGAAGAGAATGAATAAATGAAAGGAAGAAATAAATTGAAAGGCATCGTGAAACAAACGAGTTGAAAGTCAGCACGATGTGGAAGAGAATGAATTAATTAATTAATTAATTAATTAATTAATGAAACGAACGAGTAACTTGAAGGGCATCCTGAAACAAAGGAGTTGGAAATAAACACGTATAAGAACTTTTCGATGGAAGAGAATGAATGAATGAATGAATGAATCGAACGAATAACTTGAAGGGCATCGTGAAACAAATGAGTTGGAAATCAGCATGATTAGTAACTTTTCGCTGGAAGAGAATGAATCAATTAAACGCATGAATAACTTGAAGGGTACCTTGAAACAAGAGCGACTAAGCAAGTCAACGTGTGAATGTCAAACGAAACCAAATTGAAAATGAAAAACCTGTAGCGCGGTGAAAAATTGGAAGGTATTATATGAAGGATTTGGGCCACCATTCAACTAGAATCACGTAGTTAATTTTTTACAGTTTAAAAGAAAGACTATGGAGAAAGCTGCCAGAGAGAAAGAAGAGGAGAATGACGAGATATAGAAAAAGAATCGAAAGATAAAATGCAAAAGAACAGCGTTGACGAAAGGCCACCCCGATGGCCAATTCAGCAAAAGGGTGTGGACCGCCAGGGATGGAGGAGTGGCCTCAGCGGTGCGAACGCAGCTGCTCTTGACATGGATAAAGCCTTCAGCGAGGCATCGATACGTGCCACCTCCGAGATCCGGGCACGTTGTTGCACGCCAATAGCCAGAAAGACTAGTGCCATTGACAAGATTTCGTCATTCGTCCTGGAGAATGACGTCAGCGACAGTGTAGGGACGCATATTGGACGCGAGCAGTCTTGGAAGTTCAAGCAACTGGCCGCTGGGCTTAACGCTCACCGGCTTGGAATACCTGTGACTGAACTGGCTTATATTGGACGAGCGCATTTGAAAGCTGCAGCGGCTATTTTTAGCTCGCCTCAGCAGTTGTTGGTGCAGGCGGACGCTTCGATTGGTGATGTCGATACTTCGAGCGAGAAAGCGCAAGTTTTCTGTTTATCGTGGCTCTCATTGGCAAAGTACACGTGAGTCCTCAAGAGAGAGAGAAAAAAAGTGCGCGTTCACTAGAGTTCTTTGTTTGAAACTCAAGAGCGTATCTTTGCCTCCTGCAACCCACTTCGATCCATTTTGGTTGCTGGCATTTCTATGCTATGCCAGGGCCCCATTTAGATGATTTCACAAAGCAACACTGGGAATGAGTTGCAAAAAATTGTTGAGGACGTTAGCTGAGAAAGTGTAAGAGTACGGCTGAAGGATGCTATGCAGCAGACAAAGGAAATATCTAATAGCCTGGCAAGAGAACAAGTGTTAGTGATTGGCAGTCTCTTGAATGTGTGCAAGAATACGCTTATCTGTGTTAGAAGGGACACTGATCATGAGAAGCAAATTTAGAGATGAATAAAAAATGAATTGGGGCGCATACTGCGGGCATTAACAAATCGTGATCACCAGCTTACCGTTATCTTGAATGAAAAAGCTTACAATCATTGCATTCTGCTGGGGATAACATATGAGAAAGGTACTTGGAGGTTACGAAAGGGGCTTCTGAAAAAGTTGAGGAACGCACGACGAGCCATGGAACGAAAAATGTTGGGCTCAACATTGAGAGACAGGAAGACAGCGGTGTGGGTCAGAGAGCAGGAAGGCCTTACGAAAGGATATTCTACGATGGACCACATCCACTTCATCAATGAGGTAATCGAGAAACCTGCGGAGTACGATCAACGTATCTGTATGACTTTCACAGATTATGAAAAGTCATTTGATTCAGTGGAGATACGAGCAGTCATAGTGGCATTGCGTAATCAAAGATTACAGGAGGCTTACGTGAATATCTTGGCAAATAACTAGAAACATTCCACCGCTACCTTGGTTCTCCCCAAGAAAAGCAGATAGTTATCTATAAAGAAAGGAGTCCGACAAGGAGACGCAATCTGTCCAATGCTATTCACTGCATGCTTAGAAGTATTCAAACCATTAGACTGGGAAGCTTTAGGAGTGAGGATCAACGGGGAAAATCTCACCAACCTTCTGTTTACAGATGACATTGGTATGTTCAGTAACAGTGGGGATGAATTACAAGAAATGAATGAGGACCTTAACCTAGAAAGTGTAAAAGTAGGATTGAAGATTATTATGCAGAATACAAAGATAATATACAACAGCCTGGCAAGACAACGAGAATTCAGGATTGTCAGTCAGCCTCTAGAGTCTGTACAGGACTATGTTTATCTAGGTCAATTGCTTACAGGGGACGCTGATCGTAAGAAGGAAATAGGTTGGAGTGCGTATGGCAGGCATTGCCAAATCCTGACTGGGAGCTTACCAATGTTGAAAAGAAAAGTGCACAATCTTTGCATTCTACCGTTGCTAGTTTATGGGGTTGAAATTTTGAGGTTAACTAGGCAGCTCGATAAAAAGTTAAGGACCACACAAGGAACGATGGAACGAAAAATGTTGGGCGCAACGTTACGAGACAGCAACAGAGTGGTGTGTATCAGAGAGCAAACAGGGATAGCAGATATTCTAATTGACATTAGGAGGAAACAATGGAGCCGGGTAGTCCATATAGTCCATAGGGTGGATAACTGGTGGGCTATTAGAGTTGCAAAATGGGTGCCAAGTGAAGGGAAGCGCAGTCGAAGACGGCAGAAAACGAGGTGTGGTGATGAAATTAGGAACCTCGCAGGCGCAAGTTGGAATCGATTGGCTGAAGACAGGGGTACTTGGAGATCGCAGGGAGAGGCCTTCATCCTGCAGTGGACATGAAACAGGATGATGATGATGATGATGTGGCCTCTTTCGTTTCCTTTCTTTTTTTACTTTGCAGTTTTACTCGTTTTACCTGCAAAGGAGGTCGCGCCAACGATCCAAACTTTAGGACCTCCTTCTATATAAGCAGAACTGTGTATCATTTCTAATGTACGTAGTAAACTTGAATTTTAGTTGTGCATACTCGGCTAGAGTTTGATCTCGTGATTGCGTCACTAACAGGTAATTACGGTTCCGACTGGACACGGCTTTAATAAGGAGAGACATCGCTTGACCACGACAATCTGCATATTCTTTAGCCGCACTTCCACATACGAAGCATTTCCTTTCAACCTGTTTGTTAGGCTGCCTTATACCAGGTTTCGGTTTTATTTCTCGTCACTATGTTCTCTGAGATTAAATTCCTTTCCGGAAGCGTCAAACCAAGTTCTCTACATCATGAAGCTTTCTGTCCCTTCCTATCGCTATAACCTTGTCATTCTGTACGTTGGGGAAGACTGCATTGCAGTAGCTTGTGATAGTTACAAAAAGAACAGCCCTTAATTACTGTTCGCTGAACACATGCAAATGAACTCGTCTGACGCATACGTAATACGATGACGTAATCGCTGCTACGCTTTAGCATTACGCAATTCAAAAGAGTCTGAATATTGTCACGTGGCCGTGGCAAAGTTCTACATTATTCGCGTCACGCACACATGCAATCAGATTACACGTTTCTGTCACAGACAGTGGATGGAACCATCGATAACATTCCAGAAACTTCCCACACATGCAAGCGCGTCCTGCGATGTGCGATAACATTTGTTAGGCGGTGAAACGTGTCGCCCGATAAAGACAAGTACACGTGTCAATATCAGCCCTTCCTCGAGTACATAGTACTCCAACTGCTCGCCTTCAGCAGTGCTTGCACGTTGCCTTGAAACTAAAAGAAAGATTTAGCTATGGAGATCCTATCTCAATACATATGGTAATGGAAAAATTGTGTTTTTTTATTTATTTAGGAATACCTTACATGATTTAAGAAGGCGTTGGGTAAGGGGGGAGGGCTGTTACATCAATGCAAAACAAGTGTTTTTCAGAACAATACAAAAGGCATCAGCGTAGCAAAAGCACGATTCATGCAACGCAATAGGACGTAGTGTCAAAAGTCAGTACAAGAATTCAATTGAATTGAAAACTAAAACAAGAGCAAATGCACACATAATCTCGAAAGTTTCGTGCACATAAAACAAGCTAAAATCTAATAGTTTTATTAGGCAGATGTTTTATTTAGGCAGTGAAATCTTTGAGAGAGAGTACAAAAACATAGCAAATTCTTCAAGAAATCTCAGCTATAAAGTTTCTGTCTTAGCAATAAAAGAAGAGTATATCGAAATTCGGTGAACTGCGCCTAATAACATATCTGACGTGGACGGACTTGCGCTACGTCCGTCCACGTCCTGTCCTTTCTTAATATCGTCTTTGTAAAACTGAGCGCAATATAACCATGAACGTTCACCAACTAGCCCCCTTCATTGCTTTACTAAACATATCTAAAGCGGCAAATTTTAATGTGTGACACATCGCTCTTTAACATACTAATAACTTAGTCAAGAGTTCGACGAAAGTTCGTCTGGTCAGGTAACAAGATGAAGAAGAAATTGCGGCCACTGAGTGTGATCAAGGAACCCGTACGGCTCCCAAAACGTCTCTGTGTGTTGTTTTTTCTCCTTGACTAGGTCAGTGGCCGCAATTTCTTCTTCATACTACTAACTTGTAAGTATAACTTTCGCAATGCCCACGCAAACATCGCAACGATTTTGCGTAGGATGTACATTCATATATCCCATTAGGCCTCTTGAGATACTCTCACACGAGCCATTTGCATAAAAGCGGTAGCTGTTCTTGGAGCAGAGTTAGATTTGTAGACTATGTACTTCACACGCGCACCACACGTGCACATACAAACACAACACCTGACCGACGCTATATTGGCGGACGACTTTCTGTGGCAATTGAGACGTTTACTTTGCCCGGTATACCGGAAAACACAAGTGCGCTGGGCCTTTCATCGGATGAGCGGAGACAGAAACGGGAACTTCCTGCACAGTGCAGCCACCTGGTGGTGCAGAACAGAGCAGAACAAACACGGGCCTAATATTGCAGTAACCAAGTGTATTTTACTTTGCTGCTGGTGTAAATCTTCGGCAGCAACATGGCAGAGAGCCTAACGAGTGTGAGCAAGTTGGTCTAACTCATCAGGAGCGAAGAAAGACGGTGCTGCGTTGAGGAGCGTTTGGTAGACTGCGCATGATCCCGAAGAATGAAGCTGCGTCGTCTGGAGCTGACACCACCAGCGCGAGTGTGCGTCGGTGGTTCAATGCGCAGGTGACGGCTGCCTCGACACACACACCCACACACACACACACAAACAAACACACACACACACACACACACACAAACACACACGCGCACACACACACACACACACACACACACACACACACACACACGCACGCACGCACGCACACGCACACGCACACGCACACGCACACGCACACGCACACGCACACACATACGCACACGCACACGCACACACATACGCACACGCACACGCACACACGCGCACACGCGCGCGCACGCGCGCGGGGCCGGCATTATTGCGGATGCGCTGATGCGATCGCCAGCTGTTGGTGGCGTACCGTGCGCGGCTCCGGTACTCCGCTGTGATTGGTTGGCCTATTCGGATAGGGGACAGCCAGGTTGCAGCCGCGGTCGCGAAACCCGTCAAGGTTCGCAAAGGAAATAACTCGGCGTTTAAAAATTGAGTTTGGATAAAAGCTCACATTACTTTTAAAGCGAAGCTTTCTTTGCCTCTTACTTCGACTTTTCCACTGCTACTGCTGGTGTCTTGCATGCCACGTCGGGAGGAGTCTCAGAGCGTGCATATGCCTACGCTTGAGGAGCGAGGCCGAGAGGGCAGGTGACGAGAGAACCTCGTTTGGACCTTTCCATCGCGTTTTATGTACACAATGCCCTCTGGAACTCCCATGGCGTCCCGTCATACCCTCTTGACACATACCCTTTTGACAGCTGTAATTATCCGTGACCCCCCTGCAATAGCATTGCAGAAACAGCAGCGCTTCCCTTATACTAATGTGCATGTCAATAGACACGCTAGGTAGAATGGTAGTGGGGAGAGTGGCGAGGAGACCGAGAACGGGCACAACTGACACTGCCATGAAACGAGTGAATAACAGCCTTGCCACTCTCCGCCCGCAGTTCCCATACATGAGGGAGGGGGGGGGGGAGGGCGGGATAGGGAAAAAGCTACGTGAGGAGACCAGGAAACGACGCTACTGCTAGAAAGCCCAATGGTTGCGGACAAACCGTATTAATTTAGGTTCATGGTACGGTGCACTATGTTTCAGCTATCTCTGAAAAATAAACCCCATTCAGATTTGTCAAGCGGAAAACTCACGCAATGCGTGCAGGTGCAAAGACGCATTAAAGCATATCGTAGCGTCTAGGGGACACTACAGAAGCGGTCGCACGTCAAATGAAAACTTCTGTGCCCACCGGGGTAGCTTTGTGGCTATGGCATCGCTATAGGTGGCGGCTTTGATCCCGACCTCGGTCGCCGCATCTCGACGGGGGCGACATACAAAAACGCTCGTGCACTCACACTTACGTGCTTCTTAGAGGACACCAGAGGGTCAAAATTAATCCGTTGCCCGCCACTACGGAGTGCCTCGTAATTTGATTTCGGCTCTGGCACGCACAGCACCCATAATTCAATTAAAGTTTAATACTTCTATCCCGACGCGATATGCCATGTGAGGCAATGACAATGCTAACCTTATCGGAGGTCATTCTCGGAGGAATCGCTTACGTCGACTCCCGCAATGCGTGGGATACGCATATCTTTCATTTTTTTTTTTGCTGTCGCCTGCGTACATGGATGTGAATGTCAAAAGAGAAAAATGATATGACGTTCTTGCAATGTTGCCGTAATCACCGCCCAGATCCGCTATACTTCCACAAGCCCCGCTATGAACGCTGCCTAAGCTGGGCCCGAAGAAGATGCATTTGCGCTTACACACCCAAAAATAAAGAGAGAGAGAGAGAGAGAGAAGAAAGGCGCTATTTCGCATTTCAGTTTTGTTTTTCAGTTTCACTTTTCTGTTTCCGTTCGCTTCCAGCCGTCGCCACCTGCGGAGTCAATCAGCGTTCATTCAAGCATGTCGAAAAGCGTCCGCTTATTATTTTTCTGCTCGTCTCGCGTTTCATTTTTTTTTAAGGTACGCTGTCATACGCCATAAATATTTCGCGCTATAAGCGGCTCTTGAAAGGGTAACTCTTTAGCGATTGTCGTTAGCCGGTCCGTCGTTCCATTTTTCCCCCGAATATGGTATCAGAAAGCTAACCACAATTCCTTACCAAGACCATCGCTTTAGGTTGCACTTTCCTCATGAAACATTCGGTCATAACAACGGGAAAACTTGCTATCGGTTTTTTTAAACGAATGCTTTTGAAACAGTAGCTTATCGGTTTAAAATAATTTGGTGTTTCTCTTTAACGTCGCTCTAAGCGTGTGATGCACGGTAACATCGCCTGTGTTTGTAGTCAGGCGCTTGGCGTGTGTGCAATCCTTTAACGTCCCTTTCTCAACTGCAAGAAGCTTCATTTGAGGAGTAGATTATTGTAATAATCTTGTGGCGACGTGAACTGCACAGTATCTTCTCGATCGGCAGTGCCTTTCGCTGATGGAGTCATGGCGTAAGGCTAAGATAACGCATGGTTATGATTGGAGCAGTCGAGAAGAACCGGTTCCCGCGGGCAATTGGAGAAACACTTGTCTAGCATATTTCTTACGACATATTTCTTTTTCTTAGCAAGTTACTTCGCCCCCCCCCCCTTTTTTCGTATGGTCACAAGAGAAGTATTAAACAACGAGAAGAAAGGGGATTAACCGAGGGGCCCGATTTTTATTAATCATATCATTACAAGCCAACAAACAAAGATGCCATGGACAACACAGGGGAAATTACATGTACGTAATAATTTAATTAATTAAAGCATACATTAATGGCAACGAAAGTGGATGAACAATTATTAGTACATGTATGTACACCACTCCACTTACTTGTACATGTACATGTATGTGCATGTACATTCAATTTCGTGGTCATTAACTTATCATTTATTTAATTCAAATATTAAGCACATGTAATTTGCTCTATGCTAACTTTGGCATCTTTGTTTGTTGGCTTCTCGTGAAACGGTTAAACAAGTGGTTCCAAACAATAGATGTTCCGCTAACCAGTAGATGCTATGCCAGTTTCACTGGGATAGCCTAGGGCATGAAGCTTGGACACGCGCATGCGCCTACCCTTCCTACTTTCGCACATGCTCTCCGGAACACGGTGCTGTCCAACGTGCCGGTAGACGCTCGGTGACAACATTGAAATCTCGGAGAGCTGTACTTTGACCGGGCATCTATGGTGCCGCATGTGCTTCCCGCACTACGCAGGCGTTTTAAGAGGAAGCTTTAGCTCGAGCCCAACTCCGACGCGGCCTATTCAAATACATGTAAAACGCAAAAACGTTTTTATGAGATAACCCCTGTACCGATTTTGATTAAATGTGTTGCATTTGAAAGAGAAAGTTAAATTCTAGTGACTGTTGGGAGCGGAATTTCGATTTAAGGCTTGAATTTTCTTAAAACAATTTTCAAATATTTGACCGTTTGAAAAAAATAGAAGCATGAAGTTTACAAATTCATAGATATGCATAAAGAATTGATATCGTGGTTCTGTAAACGGCATCCATTAGATCATTCAAAGCGGACAAATTCAATATGTCATTTTACATCTTACGTGAATTTGTTAAGTTGGTTAAAACGGTTTTGCAAAAGTTGTATTTCCTTATGATTAAATATTTTTTATATTCATGTGTAACATATCAATTTTGTCCGCTTTGGATGTACTACTAGATGCAATTCACAGAATTGTATTATCATTTTTAGTGCTTGAGGTACAGAGTTGAAAACTTGATAGTTTCGTTTTTTGAAAATTTTCGATTTTCGCCAATTTTTAATAAAAAATTCACGACCTAACTCAAAAATTCGAAACAAATAGTCACTAGATTTTACGTTTTTCTTTTAAATGCAACAAACCTTGTCAAATTTGGTGCAGTGGTTGCCGAAAAAAACGAATTCTCCTTTTACATGTATTTAGATAGGGGCACACGAGCTAAAGCTTCCTCTTAAAGGCACCCTTACCGGGCCGCACTGCGAGTACAGGTTATATGTACTGACTAGGTTGTATAGGGCGCCTTCTTGGGCGTGTCCTACCACAGCAATGTTTTTGAAAATTCATTCATTATTGGGGAACATTGGAGAGATCGCGATCTTGCGCAGCCGCGCTGTCATGCGACACGCTGCCAGTAGGCGAACTTCACTGCTAACGTAGCCACTCTCTCCTGGATCCCGCACTCACATCCGCATGCGACATTCTTTTCGAGCTTTCTCCCATACCAGAGCTTAGTGACCGGTGTAACGAGCACCACATGATTGTGTGACTTATTGCAATAGCCTTCGTATGGACACTCCGGGCGCATTTCTGCCGTCACCGTGATGTTCTACTATAAAGTCCAAGGGCGACAACATCGTCGCAGCCTGCCGTATGCTGTATGCGTGAGTGAAATCGTGCGACGCTAAGCCGTGCATGCTTTCACTGAGCCGGGCAATTTCGCGCCCGCTAGTGTGGAAAGCGGGGAGGAAGCGCGCCGTCTTCCGTCGCGTGGATGGCACCGCGGAGGGGGGATGCGAGGTGCGTGCGTGTGAGTGAGTGAGTGAGTGAGTGAGTGAGTGAGTGAGTGAGTGTGTGTGTGTGTGTGTGTGTGTGTGTGTGTGTGTGTGTGTGTGTGTGTGTGTGTGTGTGTGTGTGTGTGTGTGTGTGTGTGTGTGTGTGTGTGTTTGTGTGACGGGGGGTTTACACCGTCGGCCACGCGGGCCCTATCATGAAAACAAACTTGGATGAGTACAGAGGCTAGGTGCGCCGAGGGCTCATAGCTTCGTATACGCGGTGTTTTCGCCGCTTGGTTGGCATTGAAGCGAGTGGCAGTGCGAAGGTCAATTCCCTCGATGCTGCTGCCGCGCTTCCTCGCTCCAGCGTTTTGACAGCGAGTTCCCGTGGTCATCGAGTGAGATGTGCTCATGTTTGCTTGCATTTGCCACGCGACTGCGCTCATGCACTATCACACTGCAGCGCTCTCAAGCGTGCTTCGAGTGAAACAACTGTGTGCGCGGACCACGGTTCTAGGCCCTCGGCTTCACAGTGCGTCAGCATCTTTGGCAGTGGCACCCGGAAAGTAAGCAACGGCGTCCCCCTGATAAGCAGTAGGCTCTAAGCACGGAGAAGCAATAGGTTCTAGCGAAGCATGCCAGGCGTAGCGCCAGCGGCAAACCTTTCCAGTTTTCAAGAAAGAGCTCATCTCTTTATTTCTTTAGCATGTACATGTCTCACAAGTGTGTTATAACTGTGCAGACATCGCTGTAAGATAAGGCAAGATTTGCATAGGTAAATCGAGATATCATCAATCACGTTATGGCTGCTGTCAAAATGAGCGTTGTAGCAAAAAAGTATTCATAGTTTACACAAGCTCAACATCTTGACCCAAGGGAGAAGAGACACGCCGGCAAAGCTACTATCTTTGGTTTAGGTGAAACTTTGACCCTAATTCATCAACAATTTTTTTTATTTGAGAGATATTTCTCTCGCGAGTGGGAAATCGTGTTTCGCTATTCGAGTTGGTGCGAGCAACCTAACTTTGTCACCATTTTCGTAAGAAATTTGAATGCTCAGCTCTCTTTCAAAGCGCATTATGAAATGAAAATAGGACATCTTTCTTTGCAGTCGCCTAGGAAGGCTTTACATTATGGCGTTGTCTCGCAAGTACTGCCGAGTTGAGATGAGTCGGAAAACGAATAAGTCGAAAGCAGTGTTATAAGTTATGCTTGAACATATACGTTAAAATGAGAAAGTAAAATATCTTGTTTCGTAATACGGTTGCAAGACGTGACCAGTCGCGAATCAAGCTTTCTAACTGAACTAAAGTTGAGGGGCCTACGAGCTCTTTTACAATTTTTCAGCTGCAAACGCGCGGCCAGAGGTAAGAAAATTAGGTGGTCGCTTACGAAGACAGCCGAAAGCTTCATTAGGCGCAGAACGGAGCCAGCGGCGCGACGTCCTGAGCTGTGCGTGCCTGCAGCGCAGAGTAGTTTCAAAAGCTCCGTGCGATTACGCTGGCCACGACACTGAATATAAATGTTTGATGAGACCGCGGGCCGCTTCCCTAACGAAGACCCCACGGGGTCTCATTATACAAAACGCATGCGAGCCTGACTACTTGCAAGGTTCCGTCTACGGTGGCCATCGAGGTTCTTATGTTTGCCTTCGGCATCTCTTAAAACCACCCCGGTACACTGAATCGATCGTCTTTAGCAGCGGAACACGGAACACAAACGCAAATGAAGAACATGAGCCGCTGGCGTTTCAAGTGAACGCGTTCTCGTCCTCTACTTGCTGCATTGGTATAAGAGCGCCTACAGCTTTGGGATAACAAGGAGTGGCGCAGCGCGATCACGTGTGCTTACAGCAGGGAATGCACTTCCCTGCTGACCCAGTTTTTTTTCCTCCCAGTGCCTAGGGACAAATAAGGGGGAGGTGCAATAAAAGAAAGAGAAAGGCAGGTGCTTGTCACGCGAGCTGGTTGTTTTCTCTTCGTTCTCTCAGGAGCAGGTGGGCGCCTTCGATGAGGTGTCCGGTGCCTGTCAGCGATATGATCGCCGAAGGTAGAACACTATCGATCGTTCGATGACGTGCAGTGGGGGCCTTGAAAGCTCTTGTCTATGAATAGCCTTTGCAGAACAAATGAAGGACTTCACAAAAGAAAAAAAGCTAGTGCAAGTGCTGTGCAAAAGACATTAACTAAGGAAGCGTAAGTTATACTGGAGACATATTGATAACGTCTATGTCCATTCACGAACACCATTTCACAACTTCACCGATATACCATCGTCAAAGCAGGTAATTTTCCTTTATTCATTTGCAGCAGCCGCCTAAAAGAACAGGTGTTTCGGATAAATTGACCGCAAGTGAACATGTGTCGAGATTTTACATTATTATTATTTAACAACGGTACAGTAGATCTAGTAGAGAAATAGCTTATGCTTGTTCCTTTATTTTATCTCTATGATTGGTAAATGTAAACTCCTTAACACCACTTGTTTCTTTTTATATCTATACTACTTGTCTGTCCAACTGGTTAACTACCAACAAGGAGTTCAAGGCTGTTTTACGAAAATATAAATCCAACGTACATCTTGCAATCTATCGGAAACAAAGATTTTCTAAATCCAACATAATGGTGGCTGGGACCTTGAATCCTGTGCTTGTATGACTGTGTCCATAGTTCTGAAGCAGGCATCCATGACTTGTCAATTGTAAGCGTGCGTACTGGTTAAGCACCTCACTTATTCTCTGGATGAATAATAATAATAATAATAATAATAATAATAATAATAATAATAATAATAATAATAATAATAATAATAATAATAATAATAATAATAATAATAATAATAATAATAATAATAATAATAATAATAATAATAATAATAATAATAAAATAATAATAATAACAATAATAATAATAATAATAATAATCTCCCTGCAGCCGCCGCATCCTCCGCAACCGCCTAACCCATTTGCCAGTCCCGACGCGACCTGTCTAAACAAATTTGTGAGACTTTTCATTGAAAATGACGGAAAATGCGCTCAAACCAGTTCCATAATGTTACTCCCACGTGTGACTTGATATCCGCGATGAACGCACTACTTGATTGCTTCTGCGGTAATCTTCAAAAGAATTAACAGCGAGGTAACCAGCCGGTTACACATGGACAGAAACTGATGCAGCTGCGGCTGTAAATGGGAGCTAACGTTTGAGTGAATACGGGATACGCAATGCCGTGAGATCTAGCGTCGGGGGAAGCGTTACTTTGGGCACTCGTTCTGACGTGCTCATTACGCGAACACAGTCAGCTTCGCGAGGTCTCCACAAAAAAACAATATGGATTCCGGCTCACCTGTTGTTCACGTCAGATGCGCGCCGCGATCATTAAATAACGGGCGCATCCGTAACGCACAACATCCGTGACCGTGTTCTCATTAGAGAGGCCCTCATTAATCATCAGGCGCGATGGAAGATCGGTGGGTCTTGAGCACGTTGACATAACGACACAGAAAAAAAAAGGTTCGAGAAACACTGAGGGAACGAAAGCCAAATTTGAAGATAGTGCTCTTCCCTGCTCTCGACAAACGAGGAGTTTCTTGCTGATAGATAAATGGTTTCAAAAGACGGGGTCTGTAACCTCTATACGCGAGGATGCATGGACGTACTCGCTAAAGAAAAAAAAACAGTCGAGTGCACTTGCCAACGTGTGTTACGTACGGCTTATGTTTAAGTTGCAATTCCGTGGCGGTAGTAAAAGCTTCCCCGTGGCAATTAGTGCAATTGGTTTTTCGGAGCAGTCCACTCAGCGTCGTTTCACGGACTTTGAAGAATGTACCGCTGTTATGGTGTGTCCTACGTGAGTTGCTTTGAAGTGATTTACAGAAACCTCGGCTGCTCCACTTCTCTATGTAATACAGCAAGAACTAATGAAATAGTAGCAATACAATAAATACCGATAATCATGGTAATGGAACTAAAGAAGGTAACAACGTTGCAGCTGAGAGTTTGCTTGATGTATGTTCATGCCGGTAAAGGAGTGATATATTAACTTTGGAGTTTTCATCTATTGATCTAGGGGTCGCCCACGTCATATATCAATGATAGGTCCGAACACACAGCTCAGTTCTTTCCAAAGTACAAAGCACAAGTTCGATACGCCACACTGAACTGTACCAGACTACTCCTCACAAACACGGATCTGACTCTGTGTACACTACAAAGGTACTTTAGAAATATGTTTTTGCCCTATGCGGCGGTTGGCTCCAAACGCTTGCCACCGTCCAACAGGTTTCCTGTATCAATTTTCGTATAGCTTTCCCGTCTTCCTAGTTTTTGTGGTAACGTTCTTAAAAGAAACATACCTCGTATTTAGGGCTCTCAAGACCATGTCAAGGAGAAGAAATCAAGGGAACTGAAGGCGGCGGCGGCGGCAACAACAACAACAACAACAACAACAACAACAACAACAACAACAACAACAACAACAACAACAACAACAACAACAGTGCACCTCACCCGAGAAATGATCGGCACACCTTTGTAAATGTACGGAAAAAGCCCTGGACAGTCCAACGGTGTGAGGGCGTCAGAAAACGTAGTGTTACTTCATCCTCAAAAATGATTGCTGCTACATCGCAGGTCATGTTTTCTCTGTTGCGGCAAACAGATGTCGACTATCTTAACGGGCTGTAGGTCTAAATGCAGCGCGAATACTCCTTCGACCTAACTAAAATCAGAAAGCCATACCGCAATGGTGCTAATGATAAAGTAGACACGATATTCTAGATTGTTCACCGTCGTTTACATTTTTTTCACATCATCTGTCTTTTTTGTGCTAATTGTATATAATGTCTCCTATCCTAAAGTGGTATTCATTAAATACAAGAGTATCTTCACCACCATCAGTCACCTAAAGGCCGAGAGAGAAGCTCAGTCGATCCCGAAACGTGTGGTTTAATAAATCCCGCCTTTTTGTGCTGGAGAAGTTATTAACTGTAAGCCACGCTGCAGCCTAGTCGATTCGCGTACTTCACAACTTTTCACAGCAAAGCGTCATCTGAACGGTTCTGAAATTCGATTTTCTTATTCGAAACTCGATAAGAGTCAAGGGCAGGCGCACGTTTGCGTAAACAGGTCGATTTTTTTCCTTAATGGTCACGCTGGAAGTGACCCTAATGATTTGGCCAAGCTTTCTGACCGCTTGAAGCCTGCCGATATTCACGCAGTCTTACTGTTCTTAAAATGAATGGGCCGAAAGTTAGGGTTCCGAAAAGAGCTGCAACGCATGAAATGAAAATATGTGACAGCTTCGTGCCAACTTCTACGCGAGTGTCTTCGATCAGCTTAATTCCACATCGTTCAATCATTAAACAGTTGTCTGTTTTGTCACTGGCTGTGATGAACAGAGCCTAAATTATAGAAAGGTAGTCTAATGCATGATACTCTAGAAAGTAATGTCAGAGTTCAACAACGCTGAATGAATCTGGAGCTATTATTTTGCATATAAGACATTTTGAAAGCGTGTCTCGACGATAAGTATTTGTCATGAACTGTACGAACCGGTACAGCTTATGAAGTTACCCACCATTGTGACTTAGCAGCTGTGGTGTGCCGCTCTAAGCACAAGATCGTTGAATGAAATCTCGGCTGGGGCGGCCGAATTTTGATGGGGACGAAATGCGAAAATTCCCTTGTACCATACACTTAATTGGGGCATGTTAAAGGTCACTTGGCTGCCAAAATTAATCTGGAATCCTCCACTACGGTGTGCCATCTCATAAGCTTCTGGTTTTGCCACGTAAAACCCCATAACTTTATTTAGGTAATGAAACGGTGATGTCGTTTTCACTTCGGATTTAATTATTTGGATTGAGAATGGATGGAGAGGTGAAGAAAATTGGCAACCGAGTAAAGGGTAAGAGACAGTGTAAGTAGACCACAAGCAGTTCTAAAAAAAAAAGAATGTGCGGGACGCTGAGACATTGAATCGGATGCAAAGAATGGAAACAAGAAAGACAATGGAGATTTACAAGAACGAGAAAAGAGAAATGAGAAGGGAAAATCTGTACCATAACACAAAGGGCAGTGCCTTGCTATTTGAGGCTCGAGCTGGTTGCCTAGGGAAGCAAATATGCCGGGGCACACACTCGCAAGAAGATGAGGCATGTGTATGCTGCAGCAAAAATCCAGAGACATCATCCATCATCATCATCATAGCCTATCTTAGCACATCCTTATGGAATGCGAATGGATTCACTCAATGAGGCCCGTAGGTAACGCGCACCTTCTAGAAGCACTTGCATTTAAAGTGGACAGAAGAATCAAGTGGTCAGCAGTCTAGATAAGCAAGATATGTTTAGAGTATTAATTGAAAGAAAAAGCGGGAAAGAGATCAATGCGACGGGATACATTATAGGCATAGGTATTGGTATACGATAGAGAAGTTTTGAGGAAGAGAAAGAAGCTTAAAGAAATTTATACAAAAACTCTCGAATGAAAAGCATGTATAGCAAACCTGAATAACTCAAGCCGGCTAAGTGTCTACTTTACCCCACCTCTTTTCAAAGATGATGCCAATAAATCATCATCATCATGAACAAGTCACAGAGCCGCTACGAGCCTCTAAATTAAACAAATCCGTGAACTTTCCCTAAACCTTGACTTCATTTTGTTTAAGAAGCAACAGATTTATTTCATACTGGACTATAGTTTGGCTTCACATAGCAGAGTATGCAATACGAATAACGTAAAACAGCGTGCATTGTTCTCGGTCTGACAAAACCGATTGAGCGGCGTAGCGACCCCACTCCAATAGTGAACACAACTCACGTAGTTCGGTTCAGTTATATTTAAAACAATCAACGAAAAGGCATGTAGTTTGTGAAGAGACGAGCGATGAAACCAAAGAAAGCTTTCGTGTCTCTGGAATGTCAATTTTAGCAAATAGGCCAATGGCATAAATGAAAGCTGAACTATTAAGCAATACGCGAATATTTATTTAATCGTGGTCATGAAAGTCTGACTGGTAACCAATACAAGCTGCGGGTCCGAGCAGCACGACACAAGCTTTACCTTCTCTGTGTATCACACACACACACACACACACACACACACACACACACACACACACACACACACACACACACACACACACACACACACACACACACACACACACACACACACACGCACACACGCACACACGCACACACGCACACACGCACACACACCCACACCCACACCCACACCCACACACACACACACACACACACACACACAAACACACAAACACGCACGCACACGCACACACACACACACACACACACACACACGCACACGCACACGCACGCACACGCAAAATATGTGACACACTGGTCTATGCTTGCTCATTCCAACGCAAAACAGCAGGCAGGATCGGTCTCTCTTTGCGACCGGCACTACAAGCTTGCTCGTGTGGTATACAGGAGGAAGGGAGCGCAGAGGCGGAGAATGTGGTGTCTGAAGGGCTGGGTGTGCGGTGGCACGCGTACTGGCGAGGGACCGACCTTGCAAGGCTCCCCGGGTTGTCGTGACCAATCTCTTCCATGGGACGCCTCCATCAGCTGTAGCACGCCAGCGTCAGCATCGCTGAACTTCCTAGCGCGTTGATCTCAAGAGGGGAAAAAAGGAAGAAAAGGACGGCAGGGACGCTTGGCCGCGTGTGTCATTGAAGCCTTCGGTGAGGTCCTTTCCGGTTCTAGAACATGCATCCGCCACCATGGACGGCAGTTTACATTATTTGAAGAGTTAAGTGAGGAAATGTAAACTAAAAGAAATAATCTGGTGAAGCTTAAAGCTAGGTGCTGGGAACACCTTACAATTGCGAGCAAAAAAATAAATATATTTCGCATTTGAGATCCTGTGAGCTAAGCTCCTCAGAATGTTGGTGCTGCATTATGCCACACCTAGGGTTATAGAATCTTGAACCATCACTGGTCATCTCTACGTTATTCGCACTGCATAGCCCACCCACCATGCACAGAGCTTGCGTATTCCAAGAGTGTATCAAAAGAAAGCCACGTATATAACCCAGTATTTAAATAATACATAAGCGCTGGTACGACAAATTTTAATGATAGGTGGAGAGGTTAGCCGAGGAATGAATGAATGAATGAATGAATGAATGTTTATTTTGACAGAAATAAAAAATACAAATAATCTCTGTCAAAGAGGCTGACAAAAAGGCACGAACGCCTGACTAAGTGTCAGTCCCCTTCCCCGACCCATTCCCAGTGCACAAAACACTCAAGCACGCAGGGTAAGCATGGTACACAAAGTGGATGCATACACCAAAAAAATGAAAAGTACATGAAATATGTAACAGAAATACTGAATTTGATTTGTGTACAAAAGAATGAACAGTCATACCTGAAGCGACAGCAAATACATGTTCACTTTTTTTTTGAAAATGTTTAGGGACGGTGATTCATTTATTATAGTGAGTAAGCCAGGGTGATGATTCAAAAAATCTGCAACTATGAATGCCTGCTTTTGCATGCCGTAATTGGTACGGATCTTGCCCTTGTCGTAAATTAATTGCCTTGTGTTATAGTTATGTTCATTCGGGAGGTATTTTTTAAAAAAGGCGCTTTCATTGAGTCTTACCTCTTTAAATATTGCAATGGCTGTTTTTTTGTTAATAAGGTTTTCTAATGTTAAAATACAATTCTTGTTGAAAAGAGGAGCGGAGTGGCTTCTATAGGGCGCATTCTCAATTACCCGAATCATGCGTTTCTGTAAGGTTAGTAAACTATGGATGTTAGTTTTCGTCGTGGTACACCACACAGATAAACAATATTGCAGGCGCGAATGCACTAGGCTATAGTATAATTGTTTTTTTAATCTAGAAGGTAATAGACGTTTTAATTTATTAATAACACCGATGGATCTTGCAATGCTGGTTTTAATGTTGCCGACATGACTGGACCAATTTAAGTTTTCTTCAAACGTAACACCAAGGAACCTCTGGCACGTAGAGCGTATAATGGCTTCATCACGAAATTGTAAGACTAAGCTATCATCAATACCTTTGTTACGAGGCCGAAAAATAATGTATTTTGTCTTTTTAGTGTTTAATTCCAATTTATTTGCTCTAAGCCAGTCTGAAAGATTACTGAGCCAAATATTTGCTTCTTCCTCGAGAGTAAGCAAGTTTCCACCAGAAAAGAAGATATTAGTGTCATCAGCATACATGATTATGTCAGGTGTTAGAGGCACGTTTGTGATGTCATTAATGTATAATAAAAAGAGAAGTGGCCCTAGGATGGACCCCTGCGGAACACCGTATTTGATTTCACCCAATGCCGATTTGGAATGACAAAGGTATGTGTACTGTAGTCGGTTGGTTAAATAATTTTTGATTAGGTTAAGAGCAATTCCCCTAATGCCGTACTCACTTAACTTTTTTAACAAGATATCGTGTTTAATGGAATCGAAAGCCTTTTTAAAGTCAAGAAATATTCCTATTGTGTACAGCTTGTCTTCAAAGTTACTTATTATTTTTTCTTTGATCTTTAGCAGCGCCATTTCAGTACATTGGTGTTTTCGGAAACCGTATTGCTTTTCTGTTATAATATTATTTTGAGTACAGAAATTTAAAATTCTTTCGTTAATGACCTGCTCTACTATTTTGGAAAAGATTGGGAGAACAGAAATCGGTCTGTAGTTGTTCACGTCATTCCTGTCTCCCCCTTTAAAAATTACCGATACCCGTGCAATCTTTAATTCATCGGGGAATGCGCCAGTGCACAAAATTAAATTGCATATGTGTGACATCACTTTACAAATATGCAGCGCCACAGCTTTTATTGGTTCTGCCTTTATGTCATCTACACCACATGCTGTGGAATTCTTTAACTTTAGAAATAAGCTACTTATTTCAGCTTCATCTGTTGGTGCAAGAAATAGCGATCTGCTCATACTACATGGAATATAAGACCTGTAACCTGGGCTATTAGCATCAAACGCATCAGACGCGCCACATTGTAAGAAATGCTGATTAAACTTATCGGCCAGCTCAGTCCCTGTGAAAGATACGCCTTTATCCATAATTTCAAAAACAGGATTACGGTCGCTGTGCGGAAGCAGATCATTCAATGTTTTCCAAAGATTTTTGGGATCATTAAGAATATGAGTGAACTTATTCTCATAGTACCTCTCTCTTGCCAGCTTTATATCACGGCCCAATTTATTCCTGATCTTCTTGTAGTTCAATAAGTACTCTGGTTGCCTTGTCTTTATAAAAGTAGCAAATAGTCTATCACGTTCCTTTATGCGTTTTAGAAGGGTGGTGTCAACCCACGGTTTCCTGCATTTCTTGCTTCTTGTAGATTCTCTTAGAGGGAAAGCTTTGTGATAAAGGTCTTTGATTACGCCGAGAAAGTGAGTGAAAGCCTTGACAGGATCCGTCAATGCGTATAATTCGGACCATTCCACTTTGCTGACTGACGCTTCAAAATCAGCAATCGTGTTCTTGGTTATCAATCTGTACTGTGAGTGTTTGTTATTTTTGCCCTGTTGGTACACTTTCGTCTCACGTGTAAAAAACAGGAAAATAGGCATGTGATCGCTTACATCAGAGATGAGGACACCCGACATTAATTCAATTGATCGCGTTGTAAAACACAAGTCAAGTAGGCTTTCGGAATTGTTCGTCACTCTGGTTGGAACATTAATAACATTTTCGTAGCCAAACGAAAAAAAAACATCCAGAAACGCTTGTTTGGATCGGTCCATTGAAAGCAGGTTAATATTAAAATCACCCGTTACAATGAGGGGAGTGCCAAGCTGTGTACAAAAATCCAACATACATTCAATGAAATCTAATAAGATGGATACAACACCGGATGGAGGCCTGTAAATAACCACAAATATAGTGTTCGCACACTTGATCATGAGGGATTCATAGTGCTCGTGTATTACAGAAAACTCAGAAATTACATCAAAGCATAGATCGCGTTTTACATAAATAGCGACACCACCCCCTTTCTTATGTTTTCGGGACAGTGAAGAACACTTATAGCCTGAGAAGTGTACAGCGTCGTATTCGTCGCGGAACCAAGTCTCAGAGAAGGCTAAAATATCAAATTCATGCTGTATGTCATGTAGAAGCATGCAGACAGATTCGTGTTTGCTTTTTAAACTTTGTGCGTTCAAATGAAACAAAGACATCTGGTTTCTATCACGTAACTCTCTGCTCTGTCTGAAGGAAAGCTTGTCGTAGTACTTGCTTCCCTGAAAAGGGATCGCCATCTTGAAGAATGCGCATAAAAAGCCATACTTCTAGATTATCTTATTCTGTCAAGGTCATCCATTGTGATAACCCTAATGACTCGATCACGAGGACCACGACGCACGAAGAATTTTCCATTCTTGTGCCAGGCGAACTTGTACTCTTTTTCAGCCGCCCGCGTCTTCATATGCCAGAAAAGCTTTTTGTTCTGTGCTGTGAGGTTTTCATTCAGGTAAATTTTTGATTTTGACTTTCTCAGTTGCGTTTTTTTCTCGAGCCAAGCATCTCTGGTCACGCGAGTAGTGAAGCGAACCAGGATAGGTGGGACTTTTTCTGATTTTTCCGTACCGATTGTTTCCTTTTCATCGTCAATTGAGCCAGTTCTGACTTTAAACGGAATGCGGTGGACGGCTTCAATGTCCTGTTTCGAAAGTTTTGGAAGCTCGAGATCAACCGCTAAGCAGTTCAACTTTTCTAGCAAGTTTTCGTTGACATGATGCGGCAGACCATGCACTTCCAAATTCAGGCGCCTGCCGTACTGATCGATGTCATTCAAGTCTTTCCTAAGTTTGTCGATTTCTTGCTCTTTTACCGCGATCTCAAGTTTTTCCACACGCTTTCGAAGGCCTGTAATGTCTGAACTTTGCTGCTTCATCTCAAGGATGACCTCATCATATTTTGTAGCCATTTCCTGTATTGCCTGTTCAACGCTCGTCACCGTTTCTTTTATTTCTTCCAGAGCGTCTATCTTGACTTTCATTTCAAGCAGCACAGCAAGCTTGCGGTTTATTTCTGATATTTCGTTTTTTAGGTTCAATTCTGGTCCTTCGTCGACATTTGCTGTGCTCGGACTGCTTCTGGTCCTGCCTGTTTTGCATGTAACGCACTTCCAAGATTTCAAGGCGGTTTCGGATTTTTTTCGGTACGTGCCTAATGTTACTCCCGAGCAAGTGCCCGCATGATAACCAAAATCACATTCACAGCATGATAAGTATGGCTCATCGGCGTGAAGCGGTTTGTGGCAAACAAGACAGTCCGACATGATTTAGTTGTCACGTCGAAAAAAACACGACCACTCGGCAGCAGTGGTAGCACTAGACCATACGAGTACAAGTTGAAAAACAACCAACCTGTGAAGAAAGATGATGCTTGCTCAGAATCGGAGCAGCAAGACCGAGTGAAGCCACTGCTGCCGAGTGTGTGCGGGTGCCTGCAGGACAAGGTAAATGTACCTGGTAGCGAAGCTTCCATAGGAGCCCATACGTTCAAAACATGGCGGTCCATCGCCGATTCATGGGGCTTAGCGCCATCTGTATGTGGTGGGAACACTTCCGGCGGAAGAAAAAATAATGTGACGCCATGTCCGTTAAAAGCAGAAGTGACGTCATTTTGTTTTCGAAGGCGCGAAATTTGTTTTGTTGTTCTTCCTTTGGAGCTATATATTCAAATGCCCCGCCATTCGACTTGATGGGCGTTTCGAGCTTTCAGCGTGGAAAGCGATGCAGGAAAAGGCCAGCCGTACGGTTGTCGAAATCGCATCCCTGCGCAGAACATACTTTCTTTGGAGGCCGAAGAAAGCTTTAGGTGTAGAGTGCTGATCCTATTGTCGGATGCCAAGTCCGTCGGCCAGCGCAGTCGCACGAAAACAACTACACAATTATCTGGCGGTCGTAACTCACTACTTTTGACTGAACAGATTAAGAAGCAATGAAGCTACCCGCGTCACCAAATTCAGACAAACTTCGACAAGCAAGAAAGCACAAATTGTGAGGGGGGCGTATTTCAGCAGGTGATACGAGTGCGCCTTTCTGCCCATTTCAAGACGTGCATTGCACTGCGAGTGATAGTGGCGTCAACGCCCCCTGTAGCGATGGGCGCTGAAAAAAAATGCATTTAATAATAAGAATAAAATTAAACGTATTTATTTAACTCATCACGAATATATAAAATTGACTAGGAATTTTATTTTCGTTGAATGAATCTAACTGTGTCTCGTTTGAATTAAAAAAGGCGTTTTTCTTTCCAAATGTTTGTTCCCTCCAAACATAGTCGCGCTTCGATCGCTGCTCCCATAACCCCCCATGCTGATGTCGGTGACAATCTGTACTGAACCGCTTTTCGCCCGAAGCTTCGCGACCTATTTGAATCGGCCTTGTGCAGGATGTCAGCGTCCTTTTGTAGAAGCTTGCGCTGACGTAAGCAGCTGGTTCTTTCTTGGAACCAATGGCAGTCTTCTAGGTCACGGGGTGCGCCGGGCTCTTTCTTGGTATGTGACGCGTCAGTTCCTGTGAAGAAAGATGATGCTTGCTCAGAATCGGAGCAGCAAGACCGAGTGAAGCCACTGCTGCCGAGTGTGTGCGGGTGCCTGCAGGATGTCAGCGTCCTTTTGTAGAAGCTTGCGCTGACGTAAGCAGCTGGTTCTTTCTTGGAGCCAATGGCAGTCTTCTAGGTCACGGGGTGCGCCGGGCTCTTTCTTGGTATGTGACGCGTCAGTTCCTGTGAAGAAAGATGATGCTTGCTCAGAATCGGAGCAGCAAGACCGAGTGAAGACACTGCTGCCGAGTGTGTCTTCACTCGGCAGCAGTGCAAATACAAAATAGTCTTGGTATGCTACTACAGGTCTATTATGTAACAAGAGATGACACAGCGAGAGAAAAAAAGAGAACATCCCCCGCATCCGCTCGCAAGTAAACAGGAAAATGCTGCAGCGAGTGCCATAAATTGAACAAAATGCAAAGTTGTGTTTTATGACACCACCAATAATACCAAAAAATATCATCCATCTGTGTGTCCCTTCGGCTGTACCACAGAGATAGTTACTGTTTTGTTTTATTGACGGTTCGAGGAGGCGTACCGATAACGGCACATAGAAAGCTTGACTACGATGGCATAGAAACAGGTTAACACATGCGCTTACATCTGTGCCGATGATAGCAGCATGACCGAGATGGCATGACGGCAACAGAACCTCAACGAAGTGGCGGCTGTGGCGACTGTTGCATCGCAACAGCTTCGCACCTTCGCTTCTTGCTCCTCCTATTTATGCCGACGTAGACTGGATGCACATCCGACCTTTAACATAACGCAGACTCCCCGCACTGTGAGATTCGGTCCAGGGAAACCTGTGGTAAGCCAAAAGAAAAAAAGAAGGAGGGGAGGAAGAAACAGCCTATCTCGGCAAAAGACGCGCACCGTGACCGTCAGCCCAGGCAGCGGAGAAACACGACATCGCGCCAAATCACCCCATGCCACAAAACTCTCGCGCGACGGCACGTACAGTCAATAGCAAAAGTTTACGGACCACGGGATCTCGGAACACGTCAAGTTTCAGAGCAGCCTGTAACAGTAGTCAGTAAAACCGAACATAACAATGTTGCTCACATATACTTGTAGAGACTGTAAATGTGAATACTAGGCTGCGTTGTGAGGCTGCGCAGATATTCAGTTTTTTGCCATATTTCGTGTTCCGTGAAACTTTGTGGTTTACTATACATCTGAAAGAGCTAGTTAGCATATGATGACGAAAGTAACCCGCAACTTGAATAACCCACACGCGGAGTTTCTAAAGCGAAGCTTTCCTTGCCTCTTCCTTCGACTTTTCCACTGCTGCCTTGCACGCCGCGTCTGGAGGTATAGTTCAGAGCGTGGCAAAGAGGAAATGCTACACAAGAAACTCGTTTGGACGTTTGCACCACGTCAATTGTGCAGATTTCCCTCTGGAGTTCCCTGCGTGCCGCCAGAACACCCTCTTGATAGCTGTAATTATTCTTGAACCCCGCAAAAGCAATGGAGAGAATGGGTAGAACCGACGCAGTCACGAAACGAGGGAATGATAGCCTTGGCCCTCTTCGCTCGCAGCTCCTCGCATGCGGGGTGGGGAGTGGCAGGGCGAAGGAAGGAGAAGGAAAAGCGGACTGAGAATGCGAGGAAATGCTGTTACTACTAGGGTGCCTCGATTCGCATTCCCCCGAGACGCGACAGTGGTTGCGGCTTAACTGGATAAATTTACGTTCAAGGTAAGGTACGATACGTTTCTGCTATTTCTGAAAAATAAACACCATGCTGATTTATCAAGTAGACAACTGACGCGCGGCGTGTAGGGTCAAAGCCGGTTAAACAATCGTTGTGTCTTGTGCGATATCGCAGCGCCATAGAGTTTAGGCGTCGCACTTCAACTGAACATTTCTGTGCCCACCGTGGTAGCTTTGCTGTTATGGCATTGCTCGAGGTCCAGGGCTCGCTTCCTACTGCGGCAGCCACATTACGACGGGGGCCAAATACAAAAAACGCTCGTTTACTTATGTTTAGATGGCCGTTAAAGAACTCTAGGGTGTCAAAATTAGTCCGTACTGTGCCTCTACGGCGTGCCTCATATTTCGATTGTGGTTTCAGCACGTACAGTCTGATAATTCAAGTAAAGCCTAACACTTCTGCCGCGATGCGATGTGCCGGTTTGTGCCAATGACAATATTAACTTTCTCGGAGGTTATAAACAGTGGCAAACACGTCTCTCTGTGTGTTCTGTGCACTACCCAGGCGAACAGTAGTGGTGCGCCCAAATTAACATTTACCATCAACTCACCACTCTCGTTTTGCCCTAAAGGCTGGATAAATTAAACATTCACCGTTAACATCACCACTAAATATTGTCAAAAAAAAAAAACGGCACAGAAAGCTTTGCTTACGTCGGTTCTAACAGTGCGTAGGATCAGCATATTTTTTCTTCTTGGTTACCTACCCAACAGCACCAATTTTCACCACAGCCAAAAAAAAAATGTAATTCACTTTTAAAACATTGGCGCAGAAACTTCCCAGTGGGCATTGTCCTATAAGAGCATAGCATTGTTTGGAAGTGTTGCCTTTGAAAGGGAGGCTGCCGTATTTTCAGTGATAATCAACTCGAAAGTATGCCACGTACACTATGACGATCTTCCCGGTAAATGTTTTCACCGACAGTTTTGTGCTTGGTAAATGAAAGAAATGCAAGGAGCAACGTCACGTACGACATATGCGTGACCGGGCAATTGTGTTTATCATGGCAATCTGTTTAGACCAGGACATACTACGATCAATGACAACATTCAGAAACCTTTGGCAGGTCACGCATAGAATCGTCTTTCCGTTCACAGTAATTGGGTAGTGGCGGATAACTCTCCGTGTGAAGGAAATTGCAGCACACTTCGCTGTTGCCAGTTGCATCTACTCACGCATACGCACTCACACGTGCGAGGAAATCACACACTAAAGCCTTGCCAGTTACAACAGGGCTTCGAAAAATAATATTTGCGTTTCGTCAATTAACTATGGCCCTTGTAACGTGCCTGGAAGTATTCAACACTATTTCAATAACTGTCAAGATGCCATCTTTTTCGGGGATGTTCTCCATATTTGTAGAAAGATCGAGCTTGATCTAAATTTTGACGTCATCCGATACCTTAGTTGCACTGTATGACGACGCACCATTTGATATACTGTACTAATAGGCCTACATAGCCTGTGAAAAACGCGTATGCAATGCCCAAATGCAGAAAGAATAGTGTTTTTAAGAGCACATTTTTCTCAGGTGATAGTGAACCTCAATGACATTAACAATCAAAATGAACGTCAGGAAGGTTGGCATAAACGTTTGATTAGGTTAATTATTTATTCCTTTTTCGTTTATTGCGAATGCAATTATATGGATACTCTAGGCAAATTTGTACCGGGGTCGTCGGCGTCACCGTGATGTTCCATGTAACGTCCAGGTGCGTGCCGTCTTCTCACGCACGCAGTGGTGAGCGGTGAGACGTTCGCGCGTTGGAAGGGGGACAAGAGGGGACAGGTTAGTCGGCACCTCCACTTCTACACCAGCTGCGGCGGCTGAGCGCTGCCGAGGGCGTCCTATCTTGGAGCCAATCTGCACTGGGTTCGAAGGCAAGTCGACCTGAGATAGCTGATGGCTTCGTGTTCACTGTGTTCCCGCCTGTCTAGTTCACGTTGAAGCGAGAGGCAGCATGGAGGGGAATTCGCTCGCCGCTGCTGCTGCTCTTCATCGGCCAAGCGTTCTGACAGCGAGTGTCCCCGGTCACCGAGTAAGGGGTTCGTTGTTGCCTTTGATGGCGGTACATGCTAGTTACTTTAATTAGTAAGTGAATGTTTACAACATGTTATGCACCTCTTACACTAACACCCTTACTTCGTATACATGTCTACTAAATTGCTATCGCAATCAATGCTTCAGGTCTTGGGCGAAATAACTGTGGCTATGTCGTGGAAGTTGTTACTTTGTGTGACGTTTCTTCCGTATGCACTGCTAGTTGTCCTGTCATTGGTTATTACTGCCTTGTGCTCTCAATATTGTAACTAATTCTTTACATTGACAAATCCTTTCATTGTAAGAGAAGAAAAAAAAAGAAATTTACCGGATAGCTCAGCGGCTAGTGCCCTCGACTCCCAAGTATATATGGCCTCACTGTCATGGATTCCTGTCGGAGGTGGTTGTGGCTAGATTTTCTTTTTCTTCGCGCTGTGGCAACGACGAAGCTGGGGATGACGAGGTGGCCAAACGGCAACAGAAGTTGTCTTTGTGTCGTCGTTCATCACGACAATGATCGTCGTCAAAGTCGTAGTCATCATCGTCACATCACTTAACTGCTGTCAAAGTAAAAGAGACTGATGAGAACATAATAGTCGTTCTGAAATTGAAATAGAGAGAGTATTGACGAAGACGAAGGAGAATAGGCGAAACATTGACGTGCGCAAATTTGAACGCGCGGTCTCAATGTCAACAGCTCTTTCAAAGCAGTATGCCTTGAAAGTATCGTACGTTTGTCATCAATTCCTTATTTTATCAGCTCGAGCTCCTCAGTATGAGAGGCACAAAAATGTCAATACGACTCTTTTGGGAACACAAAGAGCCGCCCAGAAAAAAGAACAATGTTTCAATGAATACGCCGACAAAGTATGTGAAGGAAAAAGGGCAGCAAAGCTAGAAAATTCGTTTGCCAGAAGGAGACAGCTCGAGAGGGGAAAAAAATTATGACGGATCGCAAATAATGACGGTCGACTATTGTCCGATCGCGAGACGACGTCCGAACGACGCAAATGGCTCTCTGGCGTAAGATGAGAACAGACAGAAGAAGAAGGGAAAAAAAGCGCATATATCAAGAAGGCGACTTGACTAACAAACCAAAAGCAGATGAAGAGCTCACGCGAACGAAAAAAAGATCAGAGCACAGAGAAGAGATTCCTAGAGATCGTCTCAACCCCTTTATGTCGACGGGTCCTTCTTCGTGACGAAGCTAGCGCTGGACAACTATTGCCGGGGCAATCAGGGGACGTACATTGCGCGGAGTGGACCACGCATCGCGCGAGCGCCTGACAACGCCTGCGCCGGCACGACGCGTTTATTGCCTGAACGGATGGCTGGGAGGAAAGCTAAATGAAACGGTTGCTGCAGCGACGACTGCGAAGAATTCCCGGAAGGCTGGACGAAGTGAAAGAAGAAAGCACATCTTTGATAGCGTTCTCAGTGGTGCATCAGCGCAGAAGAAATAGCCGCTTTACCGAACGCTTATTCTGTTCCTTTTCGCGCTGCTGACATCTTAACCATACTTTTCAAGAAGGTAGCGAATCGAATGGGTCGTCGCGTTATCTGGGCTAACGTAGCCGTTTTATTTCGTCCCTGCTTATGTCTAATTTCTCTCTGTCGCACGTCATTGGCTCAAACATTACTTCCTGCCTCTTATAATCGGCGTTCGTATGTCAGTGGCCTCTCACGGTCAGCCTCCCATGGAATCGAAGGAGAAATCATCGTTTCAACTGCGCCAGTTTTGTCGGCATTGGCACTCGGCCGCTGTCCCAGACAACGAGCATGTGCGGAATGTGTCGACGCAACGCAGTCGACCAGCACCCGCTGGGCACTAAAAAAAAGAAGAAAGCGTCATAGTCGTTCCCCACGTAATGGCTAACGCCCTCGACAGGGCAAGTTATTGGTCACTGCTGTGCGAGAATTCCTAGCTATTTAGGGCCAACTCGGGAACAGGGATGAAAGACAGGCACTGCTTGCTACTAGAACTTAGATCAGTCTGACATTAGATGTGGCGACACGGCGGGGTCATGTGACGACTAAAAATGAAAGACATACATGCCTTTCTTCGTAGAGGGATGAACCTTGGTTAATACCGGGTGTTAGGGCGTGATGCGCCACCTTTGCGGCTTGGATGTCCGCTTCATGTACGCGATCCTTGGTAGCGATCTGGCTTATGAATCGCAATTCATGCCTCACTCATTGGAGCTAGTCCGGCTGGTACGCTGTTAGAGTGGATTAGCACTTACGTTGCTCAAATGCACGACTTGCTAATCGACACCGTGTTTCCGAGGCGCTCTCTCAAACAGCAATCGAGTTCTGTATCGTGCGTCGCTCCCATACATTATAGACGCACACGTTAAAACGCTGGCGTAGGCGTACATATCAACGTTGGGCAGAGAGAGAGGCTATTCAATGAAAATTATAGAGGTGTGCCCTGACGGCACCCCTAGGATGCACGCCTAGAATGATACACGCCTTACATAAGACAGTTTACAAACATGGTACAACCTAAAATACGCATTAAGGTCCGACGTTGAGGACCATTGCGGCGCGAACAATTGAAACGCTTTTGGCGCGTTGTCGCCGTCCCCGCTGTAGTCACTGCCGCATGGAGGAATAGAGGCCGCCCATGTGGTAATTTCGAGTATATAGCTTTCCTTGGCTTCCTGAGAAGTTCTCTAGAAGGGCGCCGGGTACTTCACATGAGAGTGAGGGGTAGAAGCGCCGGTGGCCAAGAGGGCGCGGAGCGCTTCCTGATTGGTCTCCACCGGCGGCCGTCTCACGCACGACGTCAGCGGCGTTTATGTTTGGAAGTTTGCACTATCAGTATTATAAGATGCCACCGAAGCGCGTACTCACCGAACAAGAGCGGCAAGAGCGGCGATGGCAACGTGCAGAGTAAGAATCGCGCCGGTACGTATGCTGCGAAACTGTGCGCCGATTGGGACCGTTGTCTGGAATAGGTGTGAGACAGCGAAGTCAATCGTGGTAGCGAGCCTGTGGTGCGGGGATGTCTTTGGATCTTCTAGATTCTTATGCGGCACTTGGGTGATCCGCGAACGTTTGCGGATATTTCAGTGGGATAAGGAAACTATTCGCTTACTTAGATCACGATCTTCGATGGGTTCTGTGTGAATCTACTTTAGCTCGTTGGGGCCGCGTGACAACCTAACGCGTCGGCCTAACATAAATCGCCGTTCGTGGCACGTTTTGACACCATGGTGCTTTCGGGCACGCGAGATAACCTTGATTACCTCTTATTAGCAATGCTCAGATGGCGGCTTCAGCTTCCTCCGCCTCCTGAAAAGGCAAAGGCAGCGTAGCATGCTCCCCTAAGGGGATACCCACTAATGCTCATTCACAAATGCCTTTCTTTTCTCTCTTTGTTTTGGAGGGAGCACATTGAAGTTATACTGATGTCTACTCGCATTCGTTGGCACTCCGGCACACGCCCGGTGCACTGTAAACCAGCGTGACGTTAGAAAAAGATTGTTTTGCAACGGGGGTGGTGTTCGCCTAGC
This sequence comes from Dermacentor albipictus, assembly GCF_038994185.2. Lineage (NCBI taxonomy): Eukaryota > Metazoa > Arthropoda > Arachnida > Ixodida > Ixodidae > Dermacentor > Dermacentor albipictus. The sequence goes on from NC_091829.1 coordinate 36,290,575, forward strand.
AGCACTAGCTCTAGGTTGCAGCGGTAGGCTTAAAACAGGTCGGTCCTATCTCGAAACGGGGAAGCAAGCACACCTCGTCGTCTTCTTCTCATCCACTATAGCACCATGCCCACTGCCAAGTGCCTTCAGTACAATCACTCCCCACCGAAAGAGTAGCCATCCTGGCGACCTAAGGGCAGGAAAACACAGGGGGGTCATGGCACTGCTTGAGCCGGGAGACGTGCACAATTTCCTGGCCGCGACGACGCTGGTCGGAAGGCGCTTCCGTTGGCTCGATGAGGTAGTTGACCGCGGATGTTTTTTTCAGTACCCTATAAGGACCGTGGTACTTGGAGAGCAGCTTAGAGGAAAGGCCTGGAGGAGTAGAGGGCACCCACAACCAGACCAGCGAGCCAGGAGCAAAGCACGTAGCCGCAGTAGATGAATCATGGCGATGCTTTTGGCGCCACTGGTCCTGGGATGTCAACGAACGAGCGAGCTGGCGACATTCTTCGGCGTAAGCAGCCGCTCTAGAAACAGTCGTGCACTCCGAAGCATCTGGTCGGTAAGGCAGAATCGTGTCCATAGTGCATGAAGGTTCGTGTCCGTAAAGGAGAAAGAAAGGGGAGAACCCAGTGGTGCTTTGCTTGGCGGTATTGTAAGCGTAGGTGACGAAAGGCAGAATGCGATCCCAATTCGAGTGGTCAGATGAAGCATACATGGCCAACATGTCGCCAAGGGTGCGGTTGAAACGCTCTGTCATCCCATTAGTTTGAGGATGATATGCCGTGGTGGTGCGGTGAATGATGCGACACTCCTTTAGCAATGCTGCAATGACGTCGGAGAGAAAAACGCGACCGCGGTCGCTCAGTAATTCTCTAGGTGCTCCATGGCGTAAAATCAGGTTTCGAAGGATAAAACTGGCGACGTCTTTTGCTGTGGCAGATGCTAGGGCTGAAGTTTCGGCGTACCGCGTGAGGTGGTCGATAGCGACAATAACCCAGCGGTTGCCGCTTGGAGTGTTGGGAAGCGGACCGTATAGGTCAATGCCGACGCGGTCGAACGCGCGCGCGGGGCATGGTAAAGGTTGCAAGGGGCCGGTGGCATGTTGAGGTGGCGTCTTGCGTCGTTGGCATATGAGGCAGGACCGGACGTACTGGCGAACGAAGCGGTACATACCGCGCCAGTAGTACCGAAGCTGGATGCGAGAGTATGTCTTTAAGACACCAGCGTGGCCGCATTGGGGATCGTCGTGGAACGTGGCGCAGATGTCAGGGCGCAGGTGTCGGGGTATAACAAGCAACCACTTGCGACCGCTCGAATTGTAGTTGCGGCGGTACAGCAGGTTATCTCGAATGATGAAGTGCGCTGCTTGACGACGGAGCGTCCGAGAAATTGGCGCTGACGACTGGCTAGACAGGAAGTCAAGAAGCGAAGAGATCCATGGGTCCTTGCGCTGCTCTGATGGCATGTCGGTAATGTTGAGGGCGAAGGCTCCATGTGTGGAAAGAGACGAGTGGACAGGACCGGAGGGCAGGGGTGACCGGGATAGAGCGTCTGCGTCTGAATGTTTTCGGCCGGAGCGATAAACAACGCGGATGTCGTACTCTTGTAGGCGCAATGCCCAGCGGGCGAGCCGACCAGTTGGATCTTTTAAGGAAGATAACCAGCATAGGGCATGATGGTCGGTCACGATGTCAAATGGACGCCCGTACACATAAGGACGAAATTTTCCGATTGCCCAAACGATGGCCAGACATTCCTTTTCAGTAACCGAGTAGTTCGCCTCGGCTTTGGTAAGGGTGCGGCTAGCATACGCGACGACGTACTCTTCGAAGCCATCCTTGCGTTGTGCAAGAACAGCGCCGAGCCCGACACCGCTAGCGTCCGTATGGATCTCAGTTGGTGCAGATGGATCGAAGTGTCGCAGTACTGGAGGAGAGGTGAGAACGCGTCGCAGTTCTTGGAATGCGTCGTCGCATGCCGGGGACCAGGCTGATAGGTCAGAACTGCCGGTGAGAAGCTGCGTCAAGGGGGCGATGATAGAGGCAAAGTTACGGATGAAGCGCCGGAAATATGAGCACAAGCCGATGAAACTGCGAAGCTCTTTCATGGTGGTTGGTTTGGGAACTCGGTTACGGCGCTAAGTTTCGTGGGGTCCGGGAGGATACCGTCTTTGGAAACTACATGACCGAGAATAGTAAGCTTGCGAGCGCCGAAGTGGCATTTCTTCAAATTTAGTTGCAGTCCTGCAGTGGAGAGGCACGCAAGGACTTGCTCGAGGCGGCTGAGGTGTGTCGCAAAGTCGGTGGAAAAAACCACAATGTCATCCAAATAACAGAGGCACGTTTTCCACTTCAGCCCTCGAAGAATGCTATCCATCATTCGCTCGAAAGTGGCAGGCGCGTTGCAGAGGCCGAACGGCATGACGGTGAATTCATATAGCCCATCAGGAGTTACAAAGGCTGTCTTTTGGCGATCGGCCTCTGCCATGGGTACTTGCCAATACCCGGAGCGTAGATCCAGCGACGAAAAGAATTCCGCTCCCTGCAGACTGTCCAAGGCATCGTCGATGCGTGGCAGAGGATATACATCTTTGCGCGTTATTCGGTTAAGGCGGCGATAGTCAACGCAGAACCGAATGGAGCCGTCTTTCTTTTTAACAAGGACAACCGGAGATGCCCAGGGACTGTTAGAGGGCTGGATTATGCCACGCTCCAGCATGTCGTCAACGTGCTCGTCGATGACACGGCGTTCAGCGGCCGACACACGATACGGACGCTGGCGCAGTGGTGTTTGTTGGCCGGTGTCGATACGGTGAACGACTGCGGACACCCGGCCCAAGGATGGTTGGCCAATGTCAAATGAGTCACGAAAACGCTGGAGGAGCTTGATGATTTCGGTGTGCTGCGCAGGTGTGAGTTCTGCATCGACGGAACGAGCGAAGACGTCTACAGGGGCATCGGTCGCGGCGGCAGGAGTTACGGCACAAATCGGAAGTGATGCCGTATCACCAAATATGGTGGCCGGGAGAATGCTATCGAAAGCTTCAGCTGTACCCAGGCACTCGCCGCGGAGTAGGGATGATGGGCAGGCGGATGGATTGCACACGTAAAGGGCAGCAGAACCTTCGCAAAAAGTGATCACAGCAAACGGAAGCAGAAAGTTCCGGCGGCGCGCGCAAGTGGTCGACGGCGTAAACAGGACAGATGAGTTCGCAGCAGAGCTACATAACAGAGGAACCAGAGCGGCGGAGAAAGGTGCAATATCGATGTCAGAGGCGGCAACAACTTTAGGAGAAGAATAGTCGTCGGGGTCAAAACACGGCACTGATAACGTAAGTTCGCAACGAGCGCAGTCGATAAGAGCTTGATTCACAGATAGGAAATTCCAACCAAGAATAACATCGTGCGAGGAACGAGGCAGGACGACAAATTCGATAACATGCAGAGCGCTTTGAATGACAACCCGGGCTGTGCACGACGCTGAAGGCTGAACGCGATGCGAGGTTGCCGTACGCAGAGAAAGAGAAGTAAGGGGAATGGTCACTTTGTTCAAATTTCGGCAGAGCTTCTCACTAATAATAGAAACGGCGGCTCCGGTGTCGATAAGTGCGTGTACGGTGACGCCGTCTATGGACAGTTCAATTTCGTTCGCCGGCGCAGAATGAGGCCTTGAAATGTTCGACGGAAGCGCAGTTCTTGCCTCTGGAACTGCGACTGCTAGTTTTCCTCTCGGGTTGGGCTGGGTCGGCGAACCATCGGGGAAATGGATCGGCGACGTGGGGAAGGCGACCGGCGTGAATCGAAGGGGAGGCGACTGTAAGAGGTGTCCGGAGGAAGGTTGGAGTGGTCCTGACGCGGAAGTCGAGCAGGCCTGTAGCTTGAGGCTGTCACCAGACCCCCACTGTCAGGTAAACGGGGGCTGCGACGGCGGCAGAATTGTGCTACGTGGCCCGGAAAATGGCATGAATAACAGATTGGCCGGTTATCAGGTGTTCGCCAAGGGTTGACGACAGGGGCTCCAGCAGCCGAGTAAGGAACGACTAGCGGACGCGAAGGAGGCGGCGGTACATGGTAGGTGCCGGTGGCCCGGTAGGAATCAGGAGCCGGAGGAGTGTAAGGCCGCGCGACAACGTCAGCGTACGTTGGCGGTCCAGCTGCAGGCTGCGGAGGAGGAGCAGATGGCAGCGCCGCGGCAACTTGCGTCTGAATGACGTGACGAAGCGCAGGAGCCAGGGTTGTCGACGGCTCGGGTGCGCTATTCGCCAGACAGAGTTGGCGTGCGACTTCCTGGCGGATGAAGTGCTTTATCTCCGGCATTAAGGCAGAGATGTCGGCAGCGTCGCGACCGAAGGCCAACGGGGAGAGATCCGCAGTGTCCTGCTGAGCAGCGCGCGTTGATGCACGTTGCTTGCGCAGCTCGTCGTACTGCTGGCAAAGCTGTATGACCTCGGCAATAGTGCGGGGACTCTTCGCGACGAGCATCTGAAAGGCATGCTCATCGATGCCTTTCATGACGTGCTTGATCTTGTCTGCTTCATCCATGGATGAGTTGACGCGCTTGCAGAGCGAGAGCACGTCTTCAATATAACTGGTGAAGGTCTCTTCCTGGCGTTGAGCTCGACCACGCAAGCGCTGCTCAGCACGAAGCCGACGAACTGCGGGACGGCCGAAGACCTCAGCCAAAGTCGCCGCGAAAGCCGACCAGGTGGTAAAATCGGCTTCATGATTGCGGAACCATAGGTTGGCCACGTCAGTCAAGTAAAATATGACATTGGTGAGCTTGGCGCGGTCGTCCCACTTATTATAGGCGCTTACACGGTCATATTCGGCGAGCCAGTCTTCCACGTCGTGGTCGTCTGTGCCGCTAAATATAGCCGGATCACGCTGACGGATAACACCAGAGCAGACGAGCGCCGGGGGCACGGGAGCAGCAGCCTGGGACGGTCCCGGTTCATCCATTGGAACAGCTGGTAGTAGCGTCCGACTGCGGAGTTCCAGGATGTTGAAGAGAAACCCAGCAGCTCCACCAAATGCAACGGGGGTGGTGTTCGCCTAGCAGCACTAGCTCTAGGTTGCAGCGGTAGGCTTAAAACAGGTCGGTCCTATCTCGAAACGGGGAAGCAAGCACACCTCGTCGTCTTCTTCTCATCCACTATAGCACCATGCCCACTGCCAAGTGCCTTCAGTACAGTTTCAACAATAGACGATACGAACACTGAGTGACAATGACGGTACAATACCTCCAGAACGCTAGCATATACAAAGTACGAAGCATTATACACATGGCACGTTGTGTATGAAGTGTCAGACTACGCACTTACTAACATATAGCCACATAGACCCACGTCTCGTTGGACTACCATATCTACGTCGAGTTCATCCAGGCTTGGCGAGAGTCCAACGCTACTGTCAGCTCCGAGGCTGCAGCTGTTTTCTCACGATGGTGTCGGTAGCGGTTGGGCTGCGGGATCGATGTTATCGCCGCTGACAACTTCGGAAGCTGGGAGCTTAATCAGAGGCAATGGCGCCGTGGCTTTTGCAGAAGAGCCACAAATCGGATGCGGTGTTGTTGACAAGGAAATTTATTGACCTGTAGGCACGCTTACAACTGTGGTATGAACGAAAAGTACAATATAAAGTACGTCACATGTAATACATCATACTTGATGTAAACAAAACGAATTAACAAATGAAATAATAAATGGTGTCTACTTGACACTGGCTTTGCCACACACAACAACAAGAGCAACAACAACAAAACTCATTACCGCATCCACGCAAAAGCATTATTGTCAGCCTCGAATTTATGAAAGGTACCTGGGGCACATACAGATACAGTCTGAACTCAGGCAACAGAATTGAGCATTATTCTGGCTGTAGAAAGACTTGTTGTAAGCGACGTACCGCGACGTACAGTTCCTAGGGAGCCAAATACCGCAAGTTTCGCAAACCATGTGGCCTCACGTGACCCTCACGATTGCTCTGGTCAAATTCTTTATCTTCTGGCAAAAATGTTCTTTCGAAATTCGCAGCGTTTATTATTCGCTTTGGGATTTAGCGATGATTTCATTTGCAGCACGCGTCTGTTTACCTAATATGCATAATGTAAGCAACAGGTAACGCCTAACACACTTGTTGGGATCAACGTTAAGCGCAACTTTCCCGAAACGTTTCAAATAAATGCTGTGCGGAGAAACTCATCACGCGTGAGATCTCGTTTTATTTGAAAATGCTCGCAAGCAACTGTCCACGTTCTTCTCCCAATGCAGCAGTTATGTGTAATCCAAGAAACTTCATTTGTATGATGTCGCTTCGCAGTAACACGCAGGTAACTGTTCATGTTCCATATCACGTGATCCCGCATTGCGAATACGGGCCTGCCCGACAGGAAGGCAAAACGCGGAAACGTGTACCACGTGACCCACGCCGCTGCGTAATGCACTGTCTCCGGGATTGGGCCAGCGCACTCAGGTGAAATGGTAAGCAAGAAACCACAGCAAACCCAGTGAAGGAACGCAACGGAAGCTTAACTTTACGTATTTCTGCCATTTCTTTACACGTACAAAGCTGGGTAAATGAGACGGTAAACAGCACGTACCATTTCCAGCTTATCGCTTCCTGTCTGAAAATTCATAATTTGAGTGACGCGATATTTTGCCAGCTGGGTCTCTATATATTTGCTTATCTTGACTTAACAAACTGTGATGACTAGGGAAATAAATATATGGAAAGAATAACTGTCTTATAAGTGACCGTCAGCAGGCACCCAACAAAATAAGGAAGGTTGGGGCGGTGGGGAGAAGAAATATGTTTCTTCGGGTGCATACATAGCACCCTCAGTACTGCAGTCTATAAAAATAAAAATGGCGGGAGAGGTGGACGTCCCTGACGTGGAACACGCAGGGACGTCGGCAGAAACCGTCGTAGTTGTTCGTCAACAAGAATGGCAGGAAAAGTCAGTCATAGATCATGCGCACACGTTGGTCATGCGCGCATCCCTCGAGGCGTTTGAGCCAAAATCATACAAAATTCAATGGAAACGATAACAGCAATACTGTTAGCAGAGTCACTGCGCTTCTGATGCCACGGACAGCCGCTTGACCAGGTACGAATGTTTTACGAGGCACCGTCGAGGTGTACGTTTATATAGAAAGCGAGAACTATGTTGTGGCACAAAGTATTGATTCCACAATTGGTAACATTGTGATCCTGATCAAAGGTGCACCCTGCGCACTTTCCTTTTATTTAAACAAGGGTAAAGATAGGAAAGTTGTGCTTCGACCTTCCATATTTATTCCGTATTGCGAGCTTTTGTAAAAATAATGAGCCATCACACTCTGTGAAGGCGGTTGATAGGCAAAGCTGTTTAGCACAAGACACGCAGGCGACACATACTTTTGAGCAATGGTACGAACTCATTTATTGTCTTGATGGGTGGTCATCGTGACGAAAAGTACGCACATTCATTTATTGTCTTGATCGGGGGTCATTATTTCACTCGCAACTGCAATGACAGTCTTTGATAATGTCAAATCGATGCACGTACGCCACTGGGTGGTCGGTTCGGCCGCATCGGTGTGGCATCGCAAGGGATATGTCTGGAACACGGAACGCGTAAACCGCTCTCTTTTCGGTACCGACACAACCGCATTGAAATCACCGACAACGACAACAGGAGTAGTGTCATCGCAGCTAATTAACGCAAAGTGAGTAGCCATGAACCTTACGAGACTATGAGTAATTGCATTTTTCGCTTGCTTACTACGGGAGTATGAATGCTTCCGGGGTTGTGAGCCATTGATGACGATAGCTTTTGTTTGCGGAGAACAAATATTCACGGAACCCTAACCATATACAGCTTCGCTGGAAAAGAAAAAAAATAGAGCAGTAACCCCCCACTGGGGAATTGTCATATAATGCGTAGCATTCTTTGCAGTCATTCCTTATGCAGCATATGCTGTACCTTTGAAACCAAGTCTGCCATATTTCGACGGATAAGCAACTGCAAAGGCTACCACGCACGCTATGGTGATCCCCATAACGCTATTGCGATCCCCAGTAAACTCACTTTCATTACCAATCTTTAGTTTGGTAAATGAAATGAATGTTGTTGCAGTGCTTTCTTTCTCGCATAATTAGCTCGCCGACATGCTCGCCCTTCGTTCCAACGCGTTACCTTGAGAAGCTTCTTCATGTTGCTGCAGACACCCATCTCTGGTTGCATGCGTTATTCGCGCTGTCCTTCTCCGCGCAAGCTGTCGCCAGCGTTCCAGCAGCGTGGTCGGTAAGTCCAAATTCGCACGCACCAAGCGTCACAACGTGCTCACTTGCGCACGATAAATTCACAAAGACGTCCTATTCGGCTTGTCGATGCATGTGCGCGCGGTGTAACGGTTTCAATACCGGGCTTTGGCACTGGACGTCGTGTGTTCAAATCCTTCCACCGGACATTTAATGGTGTTTATTTTATTATTTATGAAACAGCACTTTGTTTCACATGATGGCCTTACAAAGTCACGACGCCCTTTTGAAGTAAGAAAAACGAAGTTTAGACAAGTAATATTTATTAACCGTCACTCCCATACTGGCTGACAAAATATCGCGTCCGAGGTTCGTGCGCCCACAAGTATGTTGGTGGTAAGCGCACAGAAGTTTGTGCATTCAAGCCTAAATGGTGGTACAGGCCTTTTGGGACACAGAACGGAAAGGTGAACGGAACGAAGCAGAAAATGACCCTGGCCACCTAGCCAGAGAATGGTACGCATTAAAAAATTGCGGCTGATACTTTCTCAAGGGCAATCATCGTGGAGTGATGCATACCCTGCAGACCCTGTATGGGCCTGCAGGGGACCTAGAGTATTGATAAATAAATAATAAAAAATAAGAACTACTGTATAGTGGCTCCTTAGTTACGCATTGGACATGACCTTGCGGTGTGATGCTGAAAGCCTCTTATATAATGGTTTGCATTAAAAGTAAAGGGCCATTGAAGTGTGGAATGTGTGCGCGCGAAATAAGACAAGGTCATATGGTGGTACTATTCTGTGTTTGTCTCCTTTTGATGGTCATTATTCGCTCATTTCGTTTCTCGTTTGTATCATATTTCACAGACAATTACGTCGACCTTGTCTTCGTTAGCGTTAGCATTTGCATGAACGTTTCTTTTTTCCGTTTTTGACTAATCCTAGATGAGCCAATCCCGGAAATTGGCCAAATTGTGTTGAAATGTGGCTATTTTTCGGCTATATTGACACTAATTATACAAGTAGCGTTAATTTTGCCTAGTCTGCGACTGATTTTTGCTTCTTATGCGCACCTACAGAGCCACGTTCCAGATACCATTGCCTAGCCTGGACCCTGCTTAGCCCCAACGAGCTCACTCTTTTGCCGAAAGTGACCCGCAAGGCGTCTTTGCCTCAACATAACAATATGTATGGCGGTTCACCTTCTACAGAGATATAGTGCAATATACAAACTTCGCTTATGAATTGCTTTATAGCCCTGTCGAGAGACATCCAAGGCGTCAGTCATAAATGACTTGAGGGGGGTCGCACTTCAGATACGCCAGATGAGTAGTTCTGGTTAGGGCATTGTTGAAGGGACAGAAGACGGTCTTGGCGTTGTCGCTCCGTGAGATGAGAGTGTTCGGCTTTCGTGTGACGGGAAAACAGGGCATGCACTTGTTTTAGCCAGGCAACGCAGGAGGTATGAACCAAAAGTAATGGTTGGCAAGGACCTAGAATTTTCGCACTTTGGATGGGGTTGATGGTCGCGGCAAGTTGATGCTGGAGTTACCTCGAGCGAGAAGAGGATGGATGCCACGGGCGTCCACGCAGTGACCAAGAAAGTCCAGCTATGGAACGCTTAATTGGATCTTCGGTCCATTTGCCATGAGGCCGGGCTTGCTGAACCGTGCAAATACATGCCGCAGGTGAACTTCGTGGGTGTCTGTTGAGCTGTTTAATACCGAGAAGTCGTCGATGTGTACAGGACGGCAGATTAATCCACGAAGTATTTCATCGACAAATTGATTAATCGTCTACACCGCGTATTGCAGACGAAAAGGTGCGCGCATTTATTCGTCCACGCCTAAATGTTTGATAATGGTGCTTTCGGTATGTCTGACGACTCCGCCTGTATCTGGCGATAATATTTCACCAAAGCAATCTTACTGAAAATGGTACAGCTGTAAAGCAAGGCGGCGGAGTTTTCATTGTGCGGTAAGGAATAACGGTTAGGTATACCGCGATCTTGCCGTATGGTTATCTCCCCATGACCTGGCACTGGTTGGGTTGGGGACCATGTGAACAGGCAATGACCGGGGACAGAATGAGAGGCGGACTTATCCAAGCTCCAATATGTGCTTCGGTTCCTGCTGCGCGATTTCCTAGCAGTCAGGAGCGAGGCGCAGAGCCCGGATGAAAGCAAACGATCCGGCCGTTACGGTGTGATGCATGACGTTCTGACGCACTGGTTCATCAGGTGGCCGCAGTTGGAATAGTTTGATCAATTCCGCAAGAATTTTGTATACTTTGGTATGTGCCTGTACGAGACGCAGCCAAGGCAAAGTCGATGTCACGCCAGGAGACGTTAAACGAGTAGAAGAAACAGCTGTGCCAGACGTCGAGAACGAGATTGTTGTGTCTCAGAAAGTCTGCATCGATGATAGGTCCGCGTGCTTCGTTGGTTAAGAAAATCCAACGAAAAGTTATCCACAAATCGATGTCGAGCGTTGTCGACTTCTGCCGGTATGTCTTTATGGTGTATCCGTTACTATAGTAGGTAGCACGCCCTGACGGCATTAGTGCTCAGCAAATGCAGGGAAGTTGACGCACATCTCAAGACCCCTCTGTACGAGGTAGCCTAGCTTACTTGGACTGTCCGTAACATGGCACGTGCCTTCATCCTACCTTACTTTTTACCAGGGTTTGTCTCGTTTCGCGCTGGTTAACAAGTTGGAGCACCTACTAGCATGGTCTCATACCTTACTGCGGTAACATGGAACAGGTAGCTGGACATTGGTTCGAGGGTACTGGTCGCCTTCAGTGCATGACCTAGGCATTTGTCGTAAAATGACAGGGCTGGCGGCACTGACGAGCACGTAGCCCATACCAATCATGCCACCAGAACACGCTACAGGTCTGTGAAGGTGACATTTTGTCATACCACGCGCTGTGTGGGGGTCATTACGCGGAGCGGGACGGATGCTATCGAAGTGAACTCAGGTCAGGAGCCAGCTGGTCAACTTTGCAAGTGAGCTACTGGTTAGTGATAATGACGCGCTCCGGACGACCACGTTTTAAATGAATGTTTACGTATATATGACTTACTTATACTTCTTCGTATTGAACCCGCCGTGGTTGCTTAGTGGCTATGGTGTTAGGCTGCTGAGCACGAGGTCGCGGGATCGAATCCCGGCCACGGCGGCCGCATTTCGATGGGGGCGAAATGCGAAAACACCCGTGTACTTAGATTTAGGTGCACGTTAAAGAACCCCAGGTGGTCGAAATTTCCGGAGTCCTCCACTACGGCGTGCCTCATAATCAGAAAGTGGTTTTGGCACGTAAAACCCCATAATTTTTTTTCTTCGTATTGATGTTAAGATTGTGAATTAATAACTAGCATGGATCCCAACTAGCCTTGAGCTAGGGATCCAGATGTCCTGTACAACATTTCCTGTGTACTTTCCTATTTTGAATAAACCTCAATTTCAATTTCAATTTCAATATCACGATGCTCCAATTCTAGAAGAGGTGGGAGATCACTTAATGGTAGAGACGGCCGCGAAAACCAGCGTCCTTAATTTTTGTGCGGTCATTTGTGGCGACTCCGCGGGCGATACGTTGAGAGACGTGCACACTTTCTGAGCTATTAATTGCAGGAACAGCTCGCAGAGAACGGACGTGAAGTACGGAAGGAGAAGCACAAGCGTTTGTTTACCTCGGTATCGCAGCCCGAACATCTGTGTATTCTACCGCTGCGCATGTGTGAGATGTCTTTTTCGTTATGCAGCATCAGTTGTGAAGCGCACTTCCAGCGAAAAACTGAGCGTTCCATTTCCGACATGCCCCAGTATGCCACTTCCATCCCCCAACCACTCATTGATGTCATGGCCCACAATGGCAAACACAACACATTTTTAATTGCCTCTTTCCCGGCTCCTAACTATCCATCGCTGCATTCGGACAGGAACCCACTTCATCGTGGGGCGAATGGTTTACGAGAGCAGTCTCATGCATAAATTGAAAGACCGTGCATATACCCTATAACGGGCACACGGTACTTGTCCCGCAGAACGCGGCGATCGGGTAATTAAAGAGATGTTCCCCCTCCAAGTCCTCAGCTGTTTAGGTGCTGACGTACTCTTCTACCTACAGTCTTCGTCCGTGCTCGGCGCTCGTAGTGGCGCTCGATTAACCGGCCTTCATTGGCGCGATTATCACCTGCGTTGAGTATTTGTATGAAGACTGCCTGCATTTGGCATGCGCTGTCGTAATGAGGTCGGTGCAATTGCAGAGACCGTCGAAATGCTGATCACTGCTGAGTCCGTTTCTTTCGTTCTACACTTTAAGGCACACTTTCATTTCGATTGAGTAAAGAGCAATGCGCAATAGACCAGGACTGAAGAACACAAACAACAGGACCGGCGCCCTCACAACTAAGTTTATTTCAGCAACCAGCCTGCCTTACGTAGGTCAACGAAGCCCGATCACGCATGAAACATTAGACGTAAAATACAGCAATCCATCTACCACTCAGGAATCATATCTGGAACAATAGATGAAGTCAGCAAACAAGAAGCACACGTGGAGCGGCACAGGAAGCAATTCCTCAAGCACAGTCATTGTCAAGCCAACGGGGAGAAAAACGAGACATAACAAGTACGATCTGCGATTCACTATCAAACTATGCAACACATAACACCATTCAAAGGCTAAAGGACCCCTAAGTTTGTGTTCTTCTTCAGTCCTGGTCTATTGCGGCTTGCTCTTTACTCAATCAAGCATGAACCAACTAGCCCAAACAGGAGTCGTACTTGAGCATATTTCGTTTCGGCTTGACGATGTCGTGCAGCCCCACATATTTCTGGGGTGTTTGGTGTATTGTCAATACACTCGAACATTATGAGACAAAAAATATCGGTTTTATATTTAGCAAACTAGTTCGTAATGTTTTTTTTTTTTCGAGCTAGCCCGGGAATAATTGGCCAATACACTTATTTCTTAAACTTCTTCCTACCCTTCAAAAAACTTGCATATTCCGATATTCAGTTCCTACGCTTTCACCAGCTAGCTCAAATTTCCATTTTTATTAGCAAGCAGACACATCAGTAAACCACTTCGACCTTTGAACTGCCTCCGTGGCAATGGGGTTGCTGAGGCGGAGGTTGCTTGTTCGACTCCCTGCCACGGCTCGCCTCTTCCGAAGGCGGACAGAATGCAAGAACGCTTGGGTAACTTCGTTATTTTTTTGGGCTTGCACGTTAAGGAGCCACAGTTGTCCAAAAGTCATCCGGAGCTCCTGATTACGGCGTTCAATTTAACCTATTACGCTGCTTCCGGATGTATTGCATCTGGGTCGCAAGCCCCAAGGGTAGCGTTGGCCTGGCGGCCTGGGGCACAACTGGAAGCATCCGAAGGTCTGAGCAAAGCATGAGTCGACTGCTAACAGAACTTGTTTATTCTAGCATCGCAAAAGAGCGGCCGGTCCGGTCGACCGAAGTGGAGAGACGGGAGAGCACGATACTCAACGGAATGAAATCGGAGCCTCTCTCCAGGCGTCCGGGGGCAGCTGCTTTTATACACTCGGAGTTGAGGGCAAGAGGAAACGTCACGGGACGAGGCCACGTGACAGCGAGGCACGGACACGCTGAGAGACATGTTGAGACGAGTGTAGTGACGCATCAGCCGGGCCGGCGCCGGTCAGACCTCCTCGCTTCACACTTGGGGCTGCCCGGCTCTCCCCGGCTGCCGCGCTTTGACAAGCGTGGGCACACACACACACACGCACACACGAAGACACGTGGCACTGAAACATGCCTGGACGCTCTTGGCGGAGATGCGTTGCGGCAGCTCCGAACGGGCCAAAATGTCCGCCGCTTTGAACGAAGCCCCGGCGTCCGTTGCATCCGCGCCGGTTATACCGCGCGTCGTAGGCGAAACGTAACAGAGGTCAAACCGCCTTGTTTAATTGTTTTTGTTAATACTAGAAGCCCTGTCACAAATACCTGCAAGAACTACTTTTCATGTATTGAAATGAGGCAGCGAGGAATGTGGGGAACTGTCGAGCTCAGCATGAGCTCCAACACGCGAACACTTTGTTACGCCATCGATCTTTGTAGCTAACGCTGTGTGCGATAGTACACCAGCGACTTTGACATCCTCGTTCCCTAACTGGAAGGAGTGACAGATCGCCCGAATGACCTTTGTGTATGCGAACAACCCCTTCGAACATCTACTCTACTACTTATTTAAATGTAAATTTCATTGCTCACCTGAAGGTTGAAAGCCGCACGTCACTTTCGGGTTCTTTACCTCAATGACACTATCAATTAAAACTTAAGCAACACCAGTGGATCGCGGTGTGGGGTCACGGGCTGGATCCCGTTAGAGGCGGCCGCATATCGGGGGGGGGGGAGGGGGATGTCGCCGAAAGAAAAAACGCTCAGATACTCACGAACCTAGATTTAGGCGCATGCGAATGAACTCTAGGTGGTCAAAATTCATCCAGAAACCCTCACTACTGCATGCCGTGCAATCATATCGTATTCTTGGCACGTAAAATCTCGGAATTTATTTAATTAGCTTCATTTTTAGCAAGCGGTTCACAGAAAGACTCGAAGACGTAGTGGCTGACTCAATCGCCTAGGTATACAGACCACGATAAAATTGACGACATCTAGACGTGTCCCTTCTTTTCTTCTTTCTTGACAACACCATTTAATATCGCGTTCAAGGTTCAGGTAGAGCGTTTATTGGGTTTTTCAGCTATACACCTCCAGCCATTTTATATATTGACGCCCATTTCATGACTTAATTGTACAAGCTCTTTCCCATCGCACGTACTTACTTCTTTCATTTTTCGCGCTTGGTATTTCAACTGACAGTTGCAGATAGTGTTTTGATTCATATGCTTAGTTACTTGTAATCTGCCTTGCTAGCAAATGTTTCCGCGATACTCGTTTCTTGTTCACGGCGATCAATTCTTCCAACTTTTCATCCTCGCTTGCCCTATTGTAGTTAATACTGTAGTAGTTTCTTGTGATTGGATAGAAAATAATTTTTTTTTCACATCCACTTTTACGCGATGCACACATCGACAAGCAAGTTATTTAAGCAAAGGGATTAGCAGTGGCTGAATAAGCAAAGAATCATCACCTTCGAGCCAATGCTTCGGTAGAAGCACTTGTCTTGGTCAGTCACTGTGCCCTCAGCAAGACGACTCCCGTTGACGAAGTGTTCGCTTCAGGTTGAGCATTACCGTGCTTGGTCACTGTTGATCATTATTAGGGGTGTTCGAATAGTGCAATGTCCGAATAAAATCGAATACGAGTATTATGAAAAAATAAATATGAAACGACTGACCCCTGACTAACGAACCGAAATGTCGAATGTTTTCTCATTTCTAAACAAAGTGAAATACAAAGTTTGTAAAGAGTACTTTTGGGAAAGATATTGTTTATCTTTTTTCTACTATATTATACAAGCGCGCAAGGAATTTCGTAACCGCGCATTCGGTCAACAGAATCACTTATGAATAAATGAAAATAACTACTTTCAGTTATCTTGTGAACCTCTGCAATAACAGTAATGATACAAGCGCACAGAACGTAACCGGATACACATTCAGCATTGTGTTCTTTGAAGGAGATAGGTTTGATACTGCGCCACCCCACAGCGGTGTAAGCAGAGTGACACTGGTAAAAATAACGAAATGCTTTGCCTGAATGGAGACAAAAAAACCCCGATATAAGCTGCCCAAACGACAGGAAATGACTGGACATGATGAATCACGCACTGCTCCATGCGTTCGCTGTGGAACTGCTGGCCCTTCACAACAACCGTGGTTCTCCTGTAGCGGAATCATTCGGAACGGTCCTCATTTGCATCGGTCTGCCCCGTTCGGGGCTCCAATGGGTGCTGCTATCTTACGTGTTGTAACGGTATCCAGTATTCGACAATGCTGAATGGTGAAATATCGAATCGAATAAGAACAGATCGGCAAAGACTGCTCGAGTGGTATTCAAGATTGAGAATATTCGCGCAACGCCCGATCGTTATCGATTGAGCGATTTCGCCCGAGCTTTAAACGTCCCGAATAACCGTGGCTAAGGTGAAAAACAGGAGCCCAGTAAACTTAATGGAGCATGTTCGAAAGCAGAGTGGGATGTCGGCGGCAACAGTAAAGTAGATTGCGAGCAGCTGTGCGCCGTAAAATTCTGCACATTATTCACAATAAAGAAACACGATTAGTGAATCACGAGAGGGAAGTTATCGACAAAGCAACAAAGGCGCCGCCCCTGTCCATTTTTAAAGCCGCTCTCTTTGGGATGCCAGCTAATTCCAGCGCCCACGCGGGATTAACGATGCTCATGAAGGTGGAGGCGGTACCAAGTTGGTTGAAGTTCACATTCGATCGAAGAGCCCCCTGTCTTTAAATAAAGAAGTTACAAGAAAAGCAAACGCAGTGATTGTTTCAGGATTGCGCGGTACTCTTTGTTTAGGGCAGGGGCGATATAAAACGATATATGCGGGTAATTCGGCACATTTCCTCCTGAGATGCACATCATTATTTTATTGATCTATGTATCAACGTCATAAGCAATTTAACGGCGCTAAAGCAGATGTATGTATTTTTATTCGAAGTACCCCTATAGGCCATCAACATGATGGTATTTCATGGGGGCAGGGGGATAGGGGGGGGGGGGAGGTCACGGCAATCTTATAGAACAGTTCAACTACCATAGAAAAATACGAGCGAAATTCTAACGACAAAATAACTTCAAAACAACAAATCCTAATCAAACTAATGGCACACATATAGCGCGATTTTCGTCAGTTCAGCTTCGCGTCTGTGGCTCATGCAAAGCCAATTGCCAACAACATCATACCACAGCAACAAAAATTAAAACAACTTGATAATTTTTATTTCTCCCAATGAAGAGTACATTCGTAGCAGAAAGAAAAATGACGAAATGGTATTTGAGTTAAATATCACTTGTATATAATTTATTCATTAGTATTTGGTCTTCTGAGCTACTAACTGCGTTTCAGATACGATAACTAGGGCTTATGCGGTGAGTTGTTAAATCAGCATCTCGAGGTATGAAACTCAGCACGTCGAATGTCCTACGTTAGACTTTGTGGGGTTGATCTTATCTGTAACACCAACGCAATTTCTAGGAGATTTTGGAGGCGACTATCTCGAAAGGCAAGCTAGTCATAACATTTATGCTAAGCCAACATGACATCACTCGTGTTCGGCTTGAATTCTGAAGTTTAAACAGGCGCCCTGAGTGAATAATCAGACGTTGGTGAAATTGTTGCATAAGCTGCCAGCACATTGCAATGCCTGGCGCATGTTGTGTCCGCCTCTTCGGGTTCTCCAGCCTAACATGCCGAGTTGCGCGGTATATTAAAAATTTTTTTTGAACAAAGAACAAATTGAATCGGTATATGACTGCAATGGTTTGCTGTTGAATGCCCGAGGCGTATTTTTGAGATCCTTGAAGCGTAGAAAAAAGTTTATAGCACTCGCGCAACTTCAAGCTGTTATTCGAGTTAGTGGTAAAGCAATTCATTGCCCGCGAGAATCAGATCGGATCGGAAAACATTTATTGGGCTCTAGAAAAGAGATCTTCGTGGCTTGAGACGGCCTCTTCCATCTTCTGATGGATTCTTCTGTCTGCTATCACAGGGTTGGTGCCCTACTCCAAAACTCCACTGAGTATGGCCAACCCGCGAGCTCGCTCTACTAGGTGCTTTTGGCCGTTCAAGCTTACGCTGGAAAGCATACTCTTTCACTGTTCCGCACTCGGGTTTTTAATTTTATAGATAGTTGGGGACTCAATATTTTGACAGGCCCATGATATGTGGTATAGATCTGGTTTCTCTCCGCACCATGGGATGATGAAGTGATGAAAATTGGCTATTTGTGTGCACTTCGACAGGGACCACACGGCATGCCTTCCACGGCGGCATGCTCCTTCCCGACATATGAAGCCAAGCTAAGAGAGCAGTCTCATCTTGGCTCGATATGAGCTTGTATATTAGCTGTAATTGGCTGTACTTTGTAATTAGCGCGACGATACAGAAATTCGATTGCGAGCCGTGTGCAGCATGTCGCAGCACGTCACGCCTCACAAAATGACAGCCTGCCGTCATTTTGACTGTCAAACGCTTGGTAATAGAGCTGCCAATATATTTCCCGTTATTTACTGTAATATATTTTAATGTGTACTACATTGTTTGCGTTACAAATAACCAAGAAACATTGCAGACGTAAAGCTTCTTGCCGCTAGATACTGTCCTCGCAGGAGCTATGTGCAACGAGATTCAGCCCCACGTGTAGGCAGCATAGCGTCAAAGGTCAAATCACGTTCCGGCGTCCACGTCTCTATAGAAACAAGAACTTTACGCTAGGCGAGTTGATGTTTGGAGCTTAAAAAAAATTGCTGGTGTAGAGATGACGTCTCCTTAAGGATAGCCAGGCCACGCCATGTTAGCATAGGCGGAGAAAATTGTTAACGGGGAATATACCAAGTACCTTCTGTCCACTCTGTGCAGGTTTAAGATGGCTGATTTTGCAGCGCAGATAATGCTGTTCGACGTCTTTGTTACTCTAGCTGTAAAATCCAAAGTAGATCGAGAATAACGAAGAAGTATTTAAGAGTGACCGTGCCTCCCACAGGTATGAATATATTTTTTTTTTGTATCTGGTTTGAAAAGGCTGTCCAAACGTCCTTTCAAATTCTGTGACTCATCACGATATGTGTACGTAGCCAGCGGAAATATTGTAGCCAGGAATCATGAGCTTTCAGTTTATAATTAGCCTAGCTATACAATGACTGACAAAAATCAGTGCCAATCAGTGTCAATGTCAAAATCAATGTCAAGTCACCTTAGCAATAGCCATAGCTTCAAGCACACCTTCGGTAACACGTTGTCATTAAAGTAATCCGCATTGCATCGTGCCATAAAAAATCTGAAACAGCCCAGGATAAAGTTGCCTCTTCATGCTTTTCGTGAAGAACTGCAAAAAGTTTTTGTTGGCAACGTGTACTGATGTTCGTAAGTTGCTATATAGGTTCATCTGTTCTGCTTATGGATCTCATTTTCAAATGCGAGCACAGGAATCGTTCCTTTTGTAAATATACGTTGGCTTTGTCGGATAGTGTAATAGTCATTATAATTTGCTCACTTTCTAAGGCTTTGCATGGTATCCCGTTACTCAACGCCTTTTAATGGGCCTGTGAGGTACAATAAATAAATAATAAATAAATAAATAATCAAAAATATTTTCTCTCAAGCTCCATTGCCTGATGCGCGAAGTATTTCTACGGGCCACACATTAGCGCTTACATGTTCCTAGGGCTGTAAGCAGACGGGTGGGATGCAAATCATCGGGCAACTGATGCTCCACATTTAACTGGACGTCACAGAGAAGGGCTGTGTTGTCACAAAAAGGAACCGTGAATCCTACTTGTCTTTTTTAATTTTATCCTGCTGCGCTTCTGCAAAATTTTGTTGCTACGATTTATGTTTTCGTCGTTGTAAAACTAGAAGTAGAGCGACAATAGCGAAGAGGCTTTCACCAGTGACGGCACCTCTCCCGAAGAGAACACGAGTTTTGTGAAACGAGGAGCAAGTGAACGAACAACAAAGAAAACAAACGTTGTCTTTACGGTTAGCCTGGCACTTTTCTTTCAAATCGCATTGTATGTCGGCTTTGAAGTAAGGCAATAAATAGAGCAAATTTTCCATCGACGCGCTGCACTCCGATGGCGCCGAAAACGAAGTTAGGCGAACTGCGAATTCCGTTCTAGTGAAATGAGTGTGACGAGGGTGAAGCGAGCCAGTTTGTTTTGTCGAGCTAAGCACGCCCTTTAATAACCTAGCATTCATTGACTATTTTTCTACTTCTACATGCACTTATGCGGCGATTTACATTGTTCGTGATCGTCCATGTTACAAGCGCACTTTCGACGCGAGTTACTGTCCCAACGTGAAGGTTGCGAGTTTGAGTTTCCCTTTCTTATGCCCTTCTATGCATCCTTTCCCTCTCCCTTTCATTTCCCCTAAGGCCTACCAACTCAGTTCTAAACGTACACCTGTGATCAAAAGTATACAAATAGTTTTCCGAAAAGAAAGAAAAAAGAAATTCTTGGAAACGCATACCGATAAACTGGAACTGAGGAGGAAACCGGGACGTTTGTAATACCCGTCTCAACTGTAGTCTTCCTCTTAGATCGGGGAATTTTGTTGTTATTGTTTTGTAGTCGTTGCATGAATCATTTTTTCCCCGCATACTTTTCATCACAGATGCACCAGAGTGTGTTCGTTGATCTTCTGCAATGTACTGCATTCCAATCCTCTCGGTCCTTTCTTCGTCACATGTTTCCTATGCGCTGTTCGTGGAGTCACGAAATGAGCTGTTCGTTTACTGCGTCCCTTCTCTGTCACGAAGAAAAAAATACAGAGCATCTGGTTTCCGGAAGAAAAGTGTGCTTTTCAATCCGTCCGGAAATAAAATAAACCACGCCGTTCTTAAATCCAAAAAACGTCATCGCATGGTGTCTTCCCTTAGCGACAAAGTGTGTTCATATGCGCCCCGCCCTTATCATTGATGCTGAGACTGCTCGCCCACTCAAACAACATTATTCGGTAGTCAGGTGGAGAGAAAACTCGAGTGCCGTTATCGTGGAGAACGACTACACTTTGGCAAAGCTAGCGTTCCGTAACTCGATAGCCGACGTTCGCGCCCAAAGCGAAGAGATATGAACCAAGCAACTGGATGGATCGCGGGGAAGGCGATGCAGAAAGCTAACCTATACCAGCGGACATTGCAATACCTGGTTTATTCGACGCGTCTAGTCAACTACCTCGAAACAGCTCTATCGCCATACCGTAACTCGCATACATAATGCGGCCCGGCGTGCGGACAGAGAACGTTAGAAACGCCGGAATGCGGCACGATGAAGAACTCTCCGAAAGGCTTGTATCGATCAATGGGACCACGGTCGACAGATCAAATAACGCCTACGCGTCGCGAACTCAATGAACGAGGCAGAACATAACAAACTAAAATATCGCGAAGATAGTATGCTAGAAAATGTTTGTTTGGCGTCGGGCAACATAGCGCCAACCTGTATCTGCCGGTAGAGTCTGCTGAATGGCGCGAATATTGTACCTTTGTTAGCTGCTCGTGTTCTGCTCGTAATCCAGCCTGTGCTACGAAGGTTTTGAGAAAGCGGATGCTCCCAACACGAAGCGGCATTACTTAGTTCAATGTCAGCTTTCCGCGGGTGGTTGTGGCAACGAATAGGGGCCACCGTCCTCGACGCGTATTGCGTGCAGGATGATTGTAACTTTTCATGGTCGAAGAGAAGAGCACTGAATTCAGCGGGGAAGTTATATAGCGCAAGACAGAGGACAAGAAAAATAAAAAAGAACGGAACAAATGCGCTGACTTTCAGATGATGGTTTTTACTTAGAGTAGTGCGGAACACAGAACGTCACGTCACCTGAAAGAGAACAAGCCAAAGGAAAAATTTAAGGCTTGTAGAGGCAATAGGTGGTGGTTCCTAATAAAACCATAAGTTGATAGCGAGAATATATGTTCCGCTTTTGTTGTCTATTCATATGTGCTGCAATAACGTGCTAACTTGGGCTGGTTAGAACTTGATTGAAGAAAAAGAGTAACAGCGCTCGACAACGAAACGTGACTGATACGGGTAACAAGACAGCGCTTCGTCTGTCTCAGTCACGACCCGTCGTCTTGCGCTGTTACTCGTTTTCGTATTGGCTGTCCGCAGATGTATTCACAAAACGAACTAGTCTAGCTTCGGACTCTCACGGCACATTCCAGTATTGAGTTTCGCAAATACTTTTCGACTCTGTTGTAATATTGGTGCAATAGTAGTGCAAGAGCAGAAAAGACGTTCGTCGAGGTTCACCCAAGGAAATGCCGAATGTCAAGGGCTTCGTAATTTCGCTCTGAGTGCTACTGCTGCGCCGATTGAAGTTCCCTACAAATCTTGAAAGGGAGGTGTGCCTGCATGAATAAAGAGGGTGTGCCAACAAGGCATACTTTTGAGACTTATCAACATCAGCAAATATTTCTCTATAGCACTAACACTGTCCATGCCACGTTTTCTACTCACGTTTGTATACCTTCAAAGAATGAGGACGAAACTTCAGTAAATAACGAAACTTCCTTCCCATCGGCAACAGTTTTAAATCAGGATTATCGCAGTGTGTATAATCTCAAGAGCTGGGAAACATACTGTCCTGTGGAAGTTTTTCTGTACGTCCCATTGACTGTCCACGTTATAGTTTGCGGAAACCGCTGTGTCGCTGGAATGTTTTCATGCCCCCTGTTCTTGCCGTCTTTTAGCTATTTAACAATTTACCGTTAGTGGCGATGCACGCGACAAAATGCACTTAAACATCTCCGAGTTCATTCGTATATGCAAATAATCAATTATTTGATCAATCAATCCAACTATTGTTACGGATTGCAGATGTCGCGCTGAATGAGAAGAGTGAGAAGAATTCGATGTTTCGTTAACCACGACCGTAGGAAGTAACAAACAATGAGCCCACATAGAGGTTCATAACTAAAGGTTCATTGTTACGCTTATCTTTAGTAGAGGAATACTTTGGCATAGGGAAATGGAAGTGGATCAAATATACCGTGCCACAGGTTGGCACCGAAAGCGCGCATCCTCCCCAGCATGCGTTCAGTGCTTTACCAATTAAACTACTGCGTCGGCTATCCTGCGCCTTGTTCCTGGGATGTCTGTGTACACGCAGTATTAGCCAGTGCCGCTCATGGCCAAGGCCGTGGACATTGAGCGACTTTTTTAACCACAGGCCTTTTAACTGCAGGGCCAACTGTGTGACCTAAGACAAGTGCGTAGCGCCATCTCGTACCTCCGTGGGTGAGTCAACCGAGCAGCGGAGGGCAGCACATCCTCCCTTGGGGTTATATATAATGCCGTTTTACCGAAAGAGATCAACCACACTAATGGGTAACAAGACCCGCGGCACCACTTTGTGCCATCTCACGCGGAACACGAGACGGCGTCGTGCGCTAGACACGGTCACTGTGCACAGAGTTATGCGCTGGCATTCGATCTCCCTTGGATCCTTCGGGATGAAGGTGTCTCCGAACGTAACTTTACGTCCCTTCTCACGTGTTATCGCGCCATTGGAATCTATGCAGGTGAAGACTGCGCACCAGGTGTAGAGAGGTGGTGTCGTTCATGCTTAAGCAATGTAATACGGCTGCGTACGTGCATGGTAAAATAAAAAAAAGATCCAGAATGTGGACTGCGGGTAAGCTTGCACGGAGAAGAGAAAAAATGCCATGGCGAAAGTAAAAAGAATTTAAAAGTGGCACTCACGGAGGAACCTCTTTTTTTACGCAATACAACCTTGTTTGCAAGCCCGACTGTTATGGTAGTCTCAGCGAGCTTGTTTCTGGGAATATACGCGGGACTTTAAAAGAAATAGTTTCCGAAGTTTACTTAATGGCAGGAACAATATTATTAACTATTAACAATTCATTTTATTACATGGCCGCTGAGCAACGTCGATGACCGGTTCTATTGTTCGAGGCATTAATGGAGACACTGAGAGGCAAAGGAAGCCATATTCTTTACCGCTGTATGTAGATAGACAACTGCAGCGTGAAAGGAAGCAACAGAATTTCCAGGAGGATGAAGAAGGACAGAATGGGAAAGAGGGACCAGAACAAAGTAAGATGGTCAGCTGCGAATGAAAGGGCACAGAAGGAATAAGAGACGTTAAGGTGAACTGAAGAAGGAAAAATAGATTTGACAGTACCTTCCAAAAGGGAATTTGTAGAAGAGCAGAAATTAGGAGGAGGAGCTGGGCAATTCGAAAGTAAGAGGAACACAAAACAACAAGGAAGAGAAGGAAGTAAACAGCAGAGTGAACTGAAGTACCAGACATGTTGGAAGAGCTACCAGAAAAAGAAGAAGAGACGGAAATGGTAGAAAGGTTGTGCAGTAACCATCGACAATGATTATCAGTGTGCGCAAATGGCCGAACGTTTCTAGAAAGCTATTTGCTTTGTCAAAAGAATGATGCGCTTGAATGCGCGTATTTGTTGCAGTGGTGACTTAGGCAGCGTTTGTCCGATTACGTAATTTAGTAGAGAGCGGAGCTGTAAGCCGGCAAATTTTAGCTGCACTATAGGCGGCAACAGATAAGAGCCGCCGTGTCTTAAGTATGCCGACTCCTGAGGCGCGAGTGCCGGGGTATAAATAACGTCCACCCTCCTCTCCACAGCTGCCACATGGGAAGAGGGTTGCGGGAGAAGGGGAGGGTTGTTCTCCGCGAACGCTCCACCAAAGCGTGCAAACCTTTAGACGTCCCAAAGCTCTCACGGGACAACACGAGCGTCTCAAAGAGCTATAACAATTGGCGTTCGGCGTCCAACGTATACCCATCAACTCCGTCGCGTGATAGCTTGCGCCCTTTGCATCGGGGCCTTTGTAACGGCAATGAAAGACCCCCCCCCCCCGCCGGCCATCCATTACCCACGAAAGCGGGAGAGAAAGAGAGAGAAAGAGAGAGAGAGAGAGTGTGTGTGTGTGTGTGTGTGTGTGTGTGAGAGAGAGAGAGAGAGAGAGAGAGAGAGAGAGAGGGAGAGGTCACAAGGGAAAGGCAGGGAGGTTAATCAGGCTGAGTCCGGTAGGCTACCCTGCACTGGTGAAGGTGGAAAGGGGGGTTGAAAGTGGAGCAGGAAGAAAAGTTTACAGTTTGTACCTTTACACTCACTAGCGTTCATCGCTGAGTCATTCACAGGCGGTCATACAGGCTGGTGCATTTTCAAGAAACGCACAAGTGCCTTTGTGGCCTTGCACATAGCAGGCACACGGGGCCACGGGCTCAAGATCTTCTCTGCGAAAAAGCCCGTCGTCTAAATGGCACAGAGCTGTCTGAGAGGCACTCATTTCATCTTCGTATGGGGGGCAGTCACACAGGGGATGTTCGGTCGTTTTCCGCGTAATTAGGCTTAATGCGTGTAAAAAACAAAGGAAAGGATGTTAAGAGTGGGACGACGAGCAACAGCACGGTAGAGGGGAGGTCAGTCCAATCGGGTGCTCAACTCGGACGCCCCGGGGCGCGTGTTGATAATCCCCCGACGTGGACAAACCATTTACCGCACTGTGGACTTATACCGAAGGCAAAAACAACAGCGTGGTTTTGTTTTGATAACAACGCGAATGTTGTGGTCCACTCGCGACAGTGTCATGGGAGCAAAGTTCGACTAATTAGTTGCGTGAAAACAAGTTCCTTGCGTCGTAGAATAACATCAGACACCTACGCGAAATTCCGCAATGACGAGTTAAGCGCAATCATGTGCACCATGTGTGCAGGCTGCTGTGGTGCAGACAATGAGAAGAGCCAAGCGATGAAAAAAAAAAATATTGTGTGAATGTTTGTCTGAGGTAGAGGAAAATGTATTTGGAAGATGGAAACTTCTACAACAAACTCGCAGAAACGAAGACCACCTTTCGCTCCCAAGGTAATGTTTTGACAAGAAGGCGTGCCTTTGACAAACAACTTCTCTTTACGAAATGTTCGCACTAGGCAAGCATGCTGTCATTTTCTACTCTCCTATACGTTTACAGTGGGTGTTAAAGTGCCGCTTTCAACGGCAGCTGCTGGTTGCCTCAGTTTTTCGAACTCTTTAAGAGTACACATGTGATTATAAGTAGCCCGCAAAGAAAACTGCCTCGCATTCCTTGATATGTTCTTAACTGCTGTCCGTCTAGTGTACAGATTAGGCCTGCGTTTGGGTCATGCGCTTAAATGCCAATCACATTGTATAAAAAGAAGATAGGGAGAGAGATGCAAATGAGAGAAAGGGAGGGAGGTTAACCAGAGTTGAAGCCTCCGGTTTGCTACCCTGCACTAGGGGTAGTAAATACGGAAAGAAGAACGACAACGACAAAAACTAGAAAGGAGCATGACGTTCAGGTAGGTAGCCTCGGCAAGCCAACGTCCTGTGATGCAGTCCCTCCCACCCATTCGTCGACTAATCTGAGCGTTGACTCTTGGGGAAATAGAGCCTCCTTGGTGGTCGGACCTTTCGCGGCATCGTTTGGTTCGTGGTAGCGTTTACTGACGTTCTCGTCACGAACGGCCCTCGTCACTCCCTCTCCACTCTGTACTCTCCCCGACGTTCTCCGTGTGCTTGTCAGGTAGAAATTACCGCTTCCCCATCGCGTATTAAGGGCCTATTTACCATCAGTCTTTCGCCTATATTTTTCATGTCTAGGCTCCGAGATCACGAAGCGACGCTCCCTCCTAGTTATTTCCCTTCATCTATGCTAAAACGGCACAGCCATGTATTTGTCTTTCTTTAAATTATGTTCAACCTTTCCTTTATCAATATTTTCTGTTTCTTGTTTTCTCTTCTTTTGTTTTTCTTTTTTCGCCTGTCGTAGTCGACTTTGCGCATGTCGACACAAGCCGTGTCGATGCAGGTCGGCCTAATAAAGTGTCAGACTCGCATAAAAATTTCTAGATTCATCTCACCGCTGAAACTTCCATTTTTCTTGCTCCGCAAAGTGTAATCGAAGTGTCATCTCAAACTACAGAATTTGATCGTGTTTTCTGGCGCAGAAACAGTGTGATTATGAAATTGACGAGCGAGAAGACGCAAACACCAAAAGACATTTACTACGGCGTGAATAGTTTCATTATTACTTTCATTATTCTAAAGCCTGCCAGTCGATATGCTCAACTGATCATGGCTTATCTTTTTTTTTCTAATTTCATCGTTCTCTCGCATGCTTTATTACAATGTCAGTTTTCGAAGCAGTATCACTGGATCCATATTACTTTATGATTGCCTTGCGTATAAAGCTAAGGTAGTATATGATCACTAGGGGCGTTTCCCTTGAGTCCAACGCAAAGTCTGGGTCTCGCGTGTGTCTTTGCTCAACCGCCATCCTCCAAACCTGCACACGTTCAGCGCCTCTTTTAGCCCTTGCTTTCCAGTTGCACAGCCCGAAATTTCGTACGCATGCTCGTCAATTCATTCGTTTGAGTATTCGATCATTTTTTTTAAACGTTTTCGTGCCGTTAGAGAAGCATCAAATGTCCATCATATAGCGCCAACATCTCATCTCCCGCTTCGCGTCCCAAGCTCCGCTCGTCCGTGTCAATATTCCATGAGCCCGCAAACGCGTGCAACTCAAAAGGACGAGTCTCTCGGCGCGCCAGCGTGAATAGTTAATGGCCAACAAACTCTAGAGCGCGTCTCGCTAATGCATATCGTACTATGACCACACAAAGCCAAGTAATAACGCTTTCACGTCTCGCCTGAGCGCCTCGTTCGCCTTTTCAAAAGTACTTTCCGTCGGTGATTACTATCATAATGCATGCATAATCTCTTTGTACCCGTCGATGGGTCTCGTTATATTGAAACGCCAGCGGGACTGAATTACGAAGCATGTCTCGTTTCAGCGTTCAGCGGCCCTGAGTAAACGATGTTGTGAAGTTTCGGAGCACCACATCTTGCTTTCGGGTTTCTTTTTCTCTCTATTTTTTTCTTTTTTTCTTAAACTCAACCGCGCACATCTGAGCCTCTCGGGCCGCCGACGCGCTTGTGGGCGTGTAGAGCGAGCAAATGGACGAAGCCTTCTTTGAAAAAGACGTGGCGCTTGCTTAGAGTAGCTGAAAAATGCACCTCACATATCTCTGCAAATTGCGGACAACTTTCGCCGGTAGCAGTCGAAATGGAAGCGCTCTCCAACTTCAAGCAACCGCGGTCTCAACAACCTGGGATAATCATGTTTGTAGGCTGCGCAACCATTATGACGCTCGTCGAGCTGAATTGCATATGGCGTCGAGCTGAATTGCAAGGATGGTGGGCAGATTGTTCTAGAGAAACTGGCCACCCCGTATACGCAATGCCTCATAACGTCGAGCGTACTGGAATCTTGGAAAAACGCTAACATAATCCTTGCATTTACCTTCCCTGCAATTGCCACCGTTACTCCGGCGGCAGCGGCATATGGCGGCCGCGCGCGGTCGCGTGGGTCATATTTTGGAAGCGGTCTGCGATGGGGACATAGTCAAGGTGCGTCGACAGCTCATAGTTTGGTGTGCGCTTTGTTCTCGTCGCTCAGTTGGCGTTGAAGCGATATAAGCAGCACGAAGGTCACTTCGCTCGCTGCTGCTGCCGCGTTTCCTCACGCCAGCGTTTTGACAGCGAGTTTCAGTGGTCATCGAGTGCGATGTGTTCATGTTTCTCTGTGCGTGTGACACCATGCTTGTTACTAAGGCGAAAGCCTTAGACGGTTCATGGGACGAAAAATCCGATGTCTTACATTGTCCAGCGTTGTGACACCAAAATTCATAGGGAGTCGAAACCTCGACCTTTGGTAGGAGTCCAATGCAGCATCTGTGGTGTTATTTGAGGCGAACTTAACACCTACGATCTTTGGTGGGTGTCGAATCCACGACCATTGCATCAATGAAGGCGAATTAGGCCATCAGTTTCTTCGTAGGAAAACGTGAAGCCGACGCGAAGAAGTGTCAGCATGACCTTAGGCAGTGTTATTGAGATATAGTTAATTACGGCAATCAAGCCCACGATCTTCGGTGGGAGTCGAACCCACTTGGAGATATGGGCGAACAGGCCATATGTCCAAGTTGGATTCCAATTGTGCGACCACCTGTGACTATTAAGGCAATTTCTGTAAAACCACACGCGTCAGCGAACTTGCCGCAATTTCCTTCTTTCCTTCCCTCCTCTCTCTCCCTGTGATCTTTGCTTTCCCCTTTCCCATTCCCCCGGTGTAGGGTAGCCAACCGGACGTTCTTCTGGTTAACCTCCCTGCCTTCTTCTTTTCCCTTTCCTCCTCCTCCCCCCTCCCAATTGCCATCGCAAACGTCGAGAGTCGACCACAGGACCTTTGGTGGGAGCCGAGCCCTTTACCTCTGGTCGGAGTTACATTCACGACCTTTGGTGTTAATTAAGCCGTAGTTGATTAAGGCACTCGAACCCACGAGCAAACATGGAGATATGGGTGAACCGGCCATATCTCCAAGTTGGATTCCAATTGATATCGTGAAGGAAGAGGGTAGAACCCACTTCCGTTTATGTTAATTAAATCGAAGTAATTAAGGAACTTGTACGATGACCTTTGGTGTGACGAAACAAGTAATAGGAAGTAACAACGCATTAGAATGAAATGTCAGGTAATATAATGAATGTCTCGTGAACTGGAAGGCCTTAGCCTTCATCCTCTTTAGCGTAGGCTAAGTGACTGTCAACGTTTCAGTTAGTAAGAGAACGTTTGCAAAAAATGCGGCCGATAAAACTATTATCCTTACTTTGTATAGCTGTCTACTAATTTGCTACCGCAATCCATCCTTCGTTTCTCGCGCGAAACAGTGACCTTTTTTTTTCCTTTCTTTCTTGTAGTAAAGCAGCTCTGATGCTTCTGTAGAACGCGGAAAGACAGAAAATCAGCCTACACTGCTACACTAGTTCTAAATTGGTGCAGCGTCTTTCTCTAAGTGGAGTCGCCAGCTAATAATCTGTACTTTTTACCTGTAGCGCGACGCTAATCACTAACCTGAATTTTGCCTTCTTTCATTTACCTTATCATTTGTATTCACAATGATGACCTGATAACCCCACTTAAATGTGTACACTGGCTTGAGAACGCAGAACTGTATAACGACGAATGCAGAGCACCCAAAGGTTGCACGCGTGAAAGAATCGTCAAACCGCGAAATTTGAAGCACGCGCTATCACTTCTTCGCATTACGATATTTCGGAAAGTTCTCGCACATTCCCCAGCGTGACCAGCAGCTGGTGCGAAAGCTTGGACCGTGCGCCCAAATGCCACGTGTGTGTCAGCAGGCTTTTCAAGCATCTCGCCACCTTGCCGAGCCATTTGGCGATGCAGTGGAGACCTGGGCCAAGTCCCAGGTACGGGATGCGCTACATGCGTTTTCCGAAACAAAGGTCGCGCAAAGAGCCCTGCATTGCCAACGAGCACTGCATTAACGCTCCCATAACGCCGTTCTGGTGCCCGGTATAATGGGGACATTTAGGGCTGCTTCTCTCTACCACAACAACGACGACTGCACCCAATTGTACAGAATAAGCTTGCCCACCCTCCTCCCCCTGCCCACTGAGTCTTTCCTCACTCACACCCCCCTCCCCCGTCTTCATACTATACTAGGACTGCAAAACGACCACCGGTGGGCTACAACTTCGTTCACTGTCGTGCTCTAGGCAATGTGAACACTTTGGTAAACTCCGCTGCGTCTCCTTCATTTATGTTTTCATGTTCGCGTTTCTTTGCAACACGCTTGATCTTATCGCGGCTCCGGAGAAAGGGCCTCCGTGCCAAGAATAATGAAGCGGGTGGAGGTGCGTACGCGCTTTGTTTATATTTCAGATAACGAGCTTTTTTTTGTTTGTTTCCCGTCTTCATACTTTTTCCGCACGTTTTAAGCTAACGAGTTCCATACGAGTTCGCCTTGGTCTCTCTGGAAATGCGGGGGTTTACTGCTACCCGAAGCTGTGTAGTACTTGGCCGACGTTAGTTAGTCGTCAGTTCTAGTTAGGCTTTAAGCTGTGGCTTTAAATATGCAAAATATACAGATAATGGCAGATTTTACCATACCCGGAAGAGACGGACAGCAGTGAAAACCAGCCTGAACGCGGCGACCACTAATATAGCTCTTTATCCTTCTATTCCAAAGCGACGAAGGCCATACACGAGAGGCTGAAAGTTGCGCAGTTTTATTGTGTGTCAGAGATAGTTTGCAGAAGTGAGAAGGGGTGACTATACGCATGGAGACAGAAGCTCAGAACATGTACGCTAATGATCTTTGTCGAGAAGGCAAGTCTTGTAGCTTGCTTTACGCTTTTTCCTAACCTCAAGAATAGCGGCACTTGTGATTTTCTTCGTCCTTCAAATATGATACAAAATGCCAGGATGGAAATGGAGACTGAGTAGACTGCAATTATTTATATTCGGGAACCTTTCGTCTTCTTTTATTGAATAATTTTCTTGAGCACACCTCTATGTTCTACTTTTTTCTGTTCTTTAATCATGTGGATTGTTGATATTTCGTCGTGTGCCTATGGCTCGATTCCGTGTGCGAATGTGCGCTTGTTTGCAATCAAGTCTTTGATATTTTTTTGTCTTGAATTCCAAAACCCCCCCGGCAGCTCGTATCCCTTCCCTCAATTGAATTTTATTTCGTTTTGTTTTCTCGTTGAAAAGTGACAACTTCATGCACGCTAGAATACATTACTTTGGCCTCCTTCGTTGACTAAGCCACGGCTGTTATATATATTTATTTTCTGTTCTCATAAACTTCTTTTAGGCTAATGACTGCTCCGTGTGTTGTAGACGACTTCTCTAAGGACTAATTTTACTTCACGTCATCTGTGCATGGTGTTTTTTTTCCTTATTCGTGGAACACATTAACACTGTGGAGAGGCCAGTGTTCTTCTTTCCGTGCTTTCTAGAAATTCCACGATACATGAAAACTTGAGGAAACTGTGCGTACGCGTTTGCGCGTCGATATACCGTTGGCCAATCTTTCGGCAGCACCTTCGACTAAAGTGGCACGCGCGACATCTTATTACGCAAGCAGTGCCGCAGGTTCTCTTTTCACTTTCACATTTTGCGCCATCATAGCGTTTTCGGGGCAACCACTTCATGCATTACGCCTCGCTTCATCGCTGTTTTGGTCAACCTCAACAATGTTTACCTGTATGATATCTTCGTCCAATCTTGTGCGCTGTTTGACCCTATTATGCTCAGTGTATTATTCATGATATACACTGAGTTTTATACAGCAAAATTCTCGTTTTAGCGTCTGAAACCTAACGCATAGCCCTAAGTAGCGTTTCTGATGCGCTGAGTGAATTTTTAGTTTTTGATAGTTAAGCAAACCATTTACTGATTATTTGCTACAGAAAAGTGTTCATAGTTCAGTTCTTGTGTAAATGTGCTCTCCGTGGCCGGAAATAGATGCGATGTCGAACCGCTCTTAGCGGCATTGAAGGGTTAGATTGTGATCCATATCTACCTGCGTTGTGAACACTATGTATATGTATACATTGGTGTTCACAACGCGTTCACAATGAAACTTTTTATTCGTGGGAAGCGCATTTGCTTGCGATGTTTAAATTTTCTCCTGCCGATTACGTCATTCGCCAGTGAAAGGCTTCTGAATTTACTCTTTTCCCTCTTTATCAATTTTGTTTACCTTTTTATTACCGTCACCGTCACTTTCCCGCAAACATACTCTTTCCAACGAGATGAGGCGCAGGTGCGCAATAACAGACAAATTACGTCCGAAAATTCTTATCTTCGTTATCATAGTTACCAACTCACCATGGGCACTCTGGACAGAGGCATTCTATTGCTTAAGTAATGGCTTGTTTGTCCTGCCTTAACAATTGTTAACTGTCCTGCCTTAAATATTGTTGAGGCAAGACAGTTAACTCCAACTGCAGCTAACTGCAGCTGGAGCGGCCACATGGGAAAACGTTTGTGAGCCGAGCTTTTGGTTCTGCCTTAAAGAACCTCAGCTTATTGAAGTAATCCATCACTCTCTGTTGTGCAGCGTGTTTCTTATCCTCTGAATTGTTTTAGTGTTATACCAAACAAAGACATTTCGCATCAATAAAAAAAATTATACGGGTTTCGGCAGAACCCATATCACAATGACTGTCGATAATATTACGATTGCATTCAAGCATTGTAGTAACACACCGTATTGCTGAAGACTGCTCTGTAGTGGTTAGGCTGACATTTCCATCGCTTCAGCTACTTACGACATAGATTGACTCCGAGATCGGCCCACGTACATGGATGTGAACACTCATTCGCCAGTTTGGGTCATGACCATGACAGTATGACGCCGACTGTGTGAGGACGATGCATTTTAAGTTAGGAATTTCAAGGTGACCCATTTAGAATCCATTAGTACTCCCGTCGATTGAATGAAAAAGGTGCTTAACGCGTGTTCGAGCTAAGTATGACGGTCGCTCAGCATTGTGGAGAAGCTCCTCCAGAATTGAATAGACAGGGTTATCTTTAGAACGTAACGTTCTACAAGCAACTTTTCTTTTTCTAAATCACTCATCAGCTACGCCATGGTACTCAAACATCAATAACAAAAGCGAGAGTACTAACAAGTCTGGTGCTTTAACCCGCATGCGTAATTTTTATGAAGAGACAAGTAGAAAAACAAAAACAAGCCGTGTTGTTCCTTTGTCTTGCTGCCCGAGGTTTCACACACACACACACACACACACACACACACACACACACACACACACACACACACACACACACACACACACACACACACACACACACACACACACACACACACACACACACACACACACACACACACACACACACACACACACACACACACACACACGCACACGCACACGCACACGCACACGCACACACACACGCGCACAAACACACACACACGCACACACGCACAAACACACAAACACGCAAACACACAAACACACACGCACAGACACGCACAGACACGCACAGACACACACGCACACGCACTTACACTTAGTTACTACTAAGTAGTAACTAAGTAGCTAAGTAGTAAACTAAGTAGTAACTACCACTACTACTGTCTCGCTGAATATGTGAGACGCAAACCGCCCTTGTACAATAAATCATCTTATATACATACGGCCATCTGAAATACCCCAACAGACTTGTCGGTGAACGCCTCTGTTTTCTATGAAATTACACAGAGAAACAACCAAAGGTACCTAAATACCCTCCCTGCGACAAACGTAGGTCGGTCGAGTTCTCACCAAAGTAAATCGCGCCGATCCCGAAGGCAGTGTAATCGGTTGTTCATTGGGTCACGTTAGCCGCGTGGTGGAGACTACGGATCTCGGCGTCATTGCGGCAGGCAAGCACGTAATCGCTGTGCTGCGAAACGCCCCGCAGTTCTGTTTTACAGCATTTAATTAGCCGCTTTCGCGAAGCGGCTTCGCTTCAAGGAAATGCCCGCATGTTCGTGTGACCTGCATAGTTCTTATTTAAAAAATTCTTTTTCTTTTTCATTGATGACTTTTTTTGTACTGTCGTGTATGTGACGTGTAGATAACTGCATTTTCGGAGTAATGAGACTGCGCTCTGGGCTGGATCAAGAGAACAGTGGCATCACCGAGAGTCATTAGCTAAGGACCGCCGCACCACCACGTACACTCGGCTCTCTTTTGCTTAAATAGAAGGCGAGCGCTGCAAACCGAGTAATGGGCTCACGCTAACGTTCTTTTCACCACGTTTTATCACACAATACATAAATATGCGTGAACCGGTGGAACCTCGTCCTCTAGGAAAGGAAGGGTGCGAAGCTGCAGTTCGAGAAGGCTGCTAAAATTTACACCTAACAAAAGGAAGCTCAAAGAGCAGAGCAGGTGCGCCAAGAGCAAAACATCGAACAGAAGATTAATAAAGCGATGCACCCTAATTGGGGAGAAGAAAGGGAAAGCAAACGGGGAACAAGGGAAGACAAGAAACCAGTAAGGCCCACGTAGGCAGCTGCACAACGCGACACAACCGGCTCGAGCCACTGCCCCTGTCGTTAACTATACGCGAACGGAATAGAAAAAGTGAAAATAAAGGGCGTTAACTACTGCGGAGCAGGCGCCAACTGCGAAGACTAATTGCCTTAGCCGCCATTAGATGGGATATCCCGGCAGGCCGCGTTGCTTCGCTTGCGGCGTGAACGGAAGCACTATAGTTCTCGGTGGGGATAAAAGCGCTACTTTGCCCAGCGAAGAGGCGAGACGTCAGGGACGTTAGAGTTGCGTGCAGGATTGGAGTCAACAGCTATGGAATGTCGTACGTTTACAGCTGCAGATTTAAAAAAAATATATACAATTGTCACTCCTAAAAAAAGCCCGACGTAGAATTTTTGATACGGTGACCTTTGATACGTCCAAGTGCTTATTTAATCGCGCAAAACGTTACGCAATGCCCGCAGTAGCGTACTTGAGACGCTGTAGCGATGTTTCAGACTCTGTAGCGGTCTTTTTACTACTTATGTAAAGTTACTTACGCAGAAAAGCCTTACTTGATGCTGAATAGGAAGACAACAAACTATTGAGAAGACGCTTAGGAAAGCTCGCTATCACTTCCTGGCGGTTACATGAAACGTCACGCAATTTACGTAGGAATCGCCGCTCTAATTACAATAAATCAATCTTGGAATTTTTATTTGGCCCTTATGTCACTACTTGGTTAAGAACAACCAGTGTTCAAGTACTCACAGCACTTAAGTTCCGCATAGTCTTGTATACCGAAGCAGCGCAAGGCAACTAAGGTCGTTACACAGTGCCGGCGAACGTTGATGCAGGGTTGTGGCTTACTCCACTTCTTGGCTTTCAACTTCGAGAGCGGTGTTGATATCGGTGACCAGCGATGACGTTAACAGGGCGATGGCGAGTGTTCTGCGCCACACACAGGCTCTACGAAGCGACCGTGTTCAGCGGCGGCATGCGGTGATCAGCGCAGGCGCCAATACCGTGGAGAAATTGATCATCCCGGAAGGACGCTGCATATTCAGGACAAATGTATTTCGCCACCTCGTGTAGTTCTTTTTTTCGTTTTTGAAGGTACCGACGTATACAGTGAGTGTTGAAGTTTAGCAAGTAATGGTAAACGTCACCAATCGTTTAATGCAGTAGATAGTCTCAACGGGTACGGGATGAACTCGGTCGAGTAGTAGCTTTCTACCTCAATATGCCGCGATGAACTGTTTCTCCTGTGCGTGTTTATCCCAGCACGTTCAAAGGAGACACTCTGGTGGAGCAATATAGCTGGCGTTTCTCAACAAGGCTAGATCCTCGTGCAACTAACTGTAATTGCAACTAACTGCAACTGCTGCAAATGCAAAGACGCTCGGTGACAAGATGAGTTATTGCTGTGAACGCCTGGCATTTGAGAGAGCCCCACGCCTCCTCCCCCCCATTCCACCAAATGAAATCGTGCTAGCCCCACAAGCTGCAGTGCTGCTCCGCAATCTACGCAGTCGTGGAGAACACTCCAACTCGTAGCGGGGACGGCGATAACGCAAATAAAGCGGCGCAACATACGGGGAATGAGCCTCATTTGCCGACAGCGCAGGGTAGCGACTGGCCTGGAAATTGCTGGCATAGTGGGTTAGTGTTAGGCGCGTCATTTGTTCGGATCCAGCTTCCAGCTATGCACGCGGAGATGGGCTCCCCTTCGTCTCTCAAAGCTTGTGCGGATAACGCCGTGTTCGCCGCGGTTACTGCGTGCGTGGTGCGTTTCGCACATCTGTGGGAAGCCTGAGCGCCGGAAAACGCCTTTTGTAGATATTTGCAAATGAAGCGCGCCTCGCGTAGTATATCGCTAGGTCTTGGACCACTACGTTCAAGTGCAGGAACTGCCGGTGAAAATGAGAGAGCTGTGCCCGTACGATATAACGAGGCGGCCCAACTTGAACAGCCTACCTTCTGGGTGCAGATGTTTGCACTGGAACAACTTTATGAGAAGAGGGAAAAAAAACCTTATTCTTAAGGGGAGAGGAGGCAGGGCTGTTGGTTTTGAGTGGCACTCATTGTAGGTTCTCGCTGGCCGTACGTTTGATAGCCTGCTCAGTGAACCTTGCCAGGTAGACTTGATCTAGATAATGATCGAAAAAGCAAAAATTTTCCACCGTCAATATCAATCGATTCGCCGAACTTTCTGCCTTGCTACAATTGATCTAGATGGCTGATTGCGGCAGTTAGCTTTAGAGGAAGTCCATACGTGGGTAACCCGCATTGTATAGCACGCTGTTATAGCATTAATTTGACTATATTTGTATTATTTACGCAAGATTTCTGTTTGAAAAGAAAAGAATACGTGTCTGTAAGTTTCGGTTGGGTGGTCAATTCTTGACTGATTAATTTGTTTTCTGTATGAGCGACTCACTAATCCATTGCTTGAGTCAAGCATACATTGACATGCACATTACTTTAGTAACTTAATGATTGATTGGTTGATTGATTGATTGATTGATTGATTGACTGATTGATTGATTGATTGATTGATTGATTGATTGATTGATTGATTGATTGATTGATTGATTGATTGATTGATTGATTGGTGAGGTGTAAGTGAGGGAGGGAGAGAGGCTAAGAGGGAGAGGGCAGCGACCGATCTTTGAAGGGAGGGGAGGAGTGAATAAAGAGAGAAGGCAAGAATTTCAACCCGACGTGCGTTTGGTTCGCTACCCTACACAGGGGGAGGGGAAAGAGGCATAGAGAGATGAGATACAGAGAGTAGGTGGGATCGTTGAAGGGAGTGAATGAGCGAATGCTTAGAATAAACCCACTGGTTAAAAAAGCTAGAGTGCTTTTAACTGTGTCCAGCTTGAGCTATGGCACTCCTCTAAGGAGGCGATGTGCTTTCTTGAGGATTGGCTTAGTTCCCGCTACAGTAGTTTGCTTATTTTAGGTCACGTTTTCGAGTGCTGATGTAACTGAGAAACGCCGATGTGTCTTGAGACATGACCTATTTGTTTGGTTGAAACAGCACTATTACAGTAAAATCTGGATGACGAAACAATGTACACGATTCGTCTGTAGGTGGACATCTGAACATAAACAAAACTGAATGCGAAAAGTATACCTATAAAAATAACAAAGGCGATGAAGCTACTTTAACTATACAAATGAGAGCACTTACTGAATTCGCTAACGACTGGTGAAACACTGCGCTTCTTCTAGTGCAGGGATATTTTTCTTCTTTTTATCGCAGGTAGCACTTTCACGGGGATCTTAATCAGTATACACCACAATGTATGGCACAAGTTCACCTAATCGTGTTTGTTTGAGTGGTGATTACATCCATAGCTCGAGCTTTACCAATGCGCCAGTTCATTTAAGAGAGTCAATTTGTAGCTTCGTTCGGAAACACATTACGTTTTGGAAACACGTCCGCACGCTTTCTTCATTATCGTACCGTCCGTAACCTGGAAAAAACGCAAGAGAGAAAACGCCAGGACCGTGTAGATGCTCCCCTGGCGCATCTCAGCAGATCGGTAGCTGAAAAAAAAAAAATCACGTGGTACACACTATACTGCTCGACCTGGCCGCATGAATCGATTCTTCTTCGACCGTCTGGCATCATCGACCTGTCTGAGCGGGCGCAATAACTTCGTTGAGTTATACTCGTCGTTTGCCGGAAGCAGCCCGTGGGCGTCAGGAACTTCAAAGAAATCAGCTCTCTTCATCCCGCGTTCGATTTCTCGGTAAGCGATCGCTATTTATGAAACTAAGTAAATGTTGCACTAAGAAGCCTTGCTATAGTTCGACTATTAGGATACTTGTGCGCCCGTGTGGTGTGAGGGTGCCCGCACAGGGTCTGTTCAGTCACTACACTGGCGAGTCCCTTTAAACGCCACAGACAATGGGTACTGTGGATGAGTCACTGTGCCGAAACTTATTTGGTTGCCGCTTATTGTTATTCCTTCCGTGAAAGCGCCGCATCTTTTCGACGTCACATGCCTAGAATGAAAACACGCGGAATGTAAGACCGACTCAATTTTAGCGCGCTTGTCTGCCGAAAAGCGAACGAATTTCTTGGGCGTGCCTCTGCTTCCCTACATCAAATAGCGCTGAGCGAATTTTTCTTCTGAATTGCAAGTTCCTTTCTTCCTGCTACATTCGGAAGAAGTACAATTTTCGCTTTCGAGAAAAAATACCATGCTAGAACGGCGGGCATCTATAGCAGAGTGTACCAGTCGGCACTGCAATACATGGGTAACAGGCGTACATTCAGGAAACCGTAAAACAACATCATGCAATCTATAAAATATCCACCACGCCGCCCTTACAAGTTACAGGCTAAGTTGCAGTCTAACCGGAGGTCCTGCTCTCCGGAAAGCCAAAGATGTGCGGCTATGCGGTCATGTTCTAGCATCAACTGAATAATGAACGAAGATCGTCGGCAAAGGGTTTACGGGAAAATAAAAATGAACTCAACGCAAGCGGTTATGGTGGTCTGTTACCGCCGTTTTTTTTTTCGTTCTTTTTTTCCTGGAGTACTTCAGTTGTTCAGTCGTTAAGACAATTAGCGTGCTAGAAAGACGTTTATCGTAGCGTAGTCATAGCGTCTCGCAGTAAGTGAACGTTAATGGGCAGAGTTGCGTCGTAAAGAGTTTAAGCCAGATTACCTGCGGCATGTTGTCTTGTTTGTTTCTCTATTTTTTTTCTTGCTTTTGCGCGTTCTGGTTTGATGAAACGGCAAACTAGAAATGCTTCTATGCAATAGATAAACGTAATCATAATTCAATCCTCTATCCTTATCGATCGAGCGCTCTTGATATCGGGCATCACCTCAGGCAACCAGCGCAGTTCAATCTGGCGTCGCGATATCGTCGTATTACGATGGACGCTACAGCTGCGCTGGCCGTATCGGATACACAAGACTTGACATTAGCGAAATCTTCTGCCAGGTGATATTGAAAGCAAACTATCGATTTCTTTAGGCTTTCAGTGAGAGAAAGAGGGATGGGGGCGCTGCACCATGAAAACATCCCCCCCCCTCCCCATCCCCGGTAAAACTATTTTCCTGCTGCTTATAACAGAGCACACGTAAGTATTTTTGTAGGATTTCAAGTTTTAAATATTTTGTGCCTAGAGTTCTTAAGCCGTGTTGCGAGCACGTAAATAGGGTGCGATCGTCCTACGTGTTGCCATAAATCAGTGAGATATTGCCAAAAGAATGTTATGTTCCCTTTGCACGCATGTTAAGAACCGGGGCTCTACCTTGCCAACGCCCTTTATATTATAACGGGTGTGTAAAGCCTATATACAATAATTACTCGGTGCCTCCCCAGTTGAAAAAGACAACAGGAATTCCTGTCGCAACTACAGAAATTTCTGTTGTACAACAGGATTTTTCTGTAGTAACTACAGATTCCTGATGGAGCGACAGACTTTTCTGATGTACAACAGACATTTGTTGTTGCTACTACAGAAGTACAGTCTGTCGTATGTCTGTTGTTACAACAGAAAGCTGAAGCTCTACAACAGATTTTTGTAGTACTACAGAAATTTCTGTTGTACAACAGGATTTTTCTGTAGTAACTACAGATTCCTGATGGAGCGACAGACTTTTCTGATGTACAACAGACATTTGTTGTTGCTACTACAGAAGTACAGTCTGTCGTATGTCTGTTGTTACAACAGAAAGCTGAAGCTCTACAACAGATTTTTGTAGTACTACAGAAAAAATTGTCATCACTACAGGCACCCTGTTGTCCCAACAGAAATACTCCTGAAGTAACCCGAAAAACTTCTGTAGTGCTACAGAGAGCTGTTGAAATACTACAGAAACCTATTGTGGCAACAGGCCCCCAATTGTCACAACAGAAGTGTTCCTGATGTAATGCGACCAACTTCTGTTGTACTACAGAAAAATGTTGTTGTACGACAGAAACCTATCATTGCAACAGGCCCCCAGTTGTCATAACAGAAGTGTTCCTGAAGTAATGGACAAACTTCTGTTGTACTACAGAGAACTGTTCCACAGCGGAAACCTATCGCCGCAACATATACCCAATGATGACAACAGAAGTGCACTGAAATTGTGTGATGCGACAAGCTTCTGTAGTGCCCGGTTGAAAAAGACAAAAGGAATTCCTGTCGCAACTACAGAAATTCTGTTGTACGACAGAAGTTGTTGACATTTCTTAATTGGGAGACATTTCTGACGTTACGACAGAAATTCTGATTTCGCAACAGAAGCATTCTGTCGCGACAACAAGAGTTCTGAAGTCGGAACAACAGCTTTATATCCTGACAGCGACTCCGACGCTACGACACCAATTCTGACGTCGCAGCAGAAACATTCGGTCGCGACGGCCAAGAGTTCCGAAGTCGCAACAGAAGCGCTTCCCGTCGCGGTCCTTTAAAATTGTATGTTTTTGCATCGGTAGTGTACACTGTACTTTTCTCCTGCGCGGTATTCAATCGCACTTCTCTGAAGCCGGCAATGCTGACACCGATGGCACCGACACCGGTATTAAAGTCGACGTGGCGAATAGTTATAATTGTGCCGTGACGACGCGGCACCAGCAACGCCCTACCGGCCTCCTCTAAATCGGCCGCTGATCAAAATCATACCATCTGCGGGAATGGCTGCGTATCCGTTTTTTTTTTTTTGGTAAGATGTGGCACACAGGCCTGTGGACTTACATGTGCTGTTACACTGACACATTAGTTAATTTCCCAGGAATATTTCACAAGCTTATGCGAAGCGGAAAAGAAGATTTCGGTTGTTCCACAAAGTTGCGTGAAAAGCTGTCTCGCTCGGGTCTCATTAATCTGATACAGTGCTGCCGTGAGAAGCCAGTATGCTGTCAGAAAGAACTCTCATCCACGAATGTTTATGTAGCTATTTTGCATTGAACACACGAATTATATGCGCGCTCAAAAGTGTAAAGAACGAGAGACAACTGTCGAAACTAGCAGTAATAACCCTAAAAGTCAACGTTGTCTATTTCTGAATTTCTTATTTAATATGGATATCGTACATCAAAATCGATGTTCTAGCACTGCACGATGTACTTGTCGATGGTACGAACACTCTTGCTCTTCTAGAGATGCGGCACTTGACGCGGTGGAGTGATAGCGGATCTTGGCTCTCAAAATGCAAATGTAAACATCAGCGCATCAGCACGTCGTACTATTCACATGGCCAAAACGTACACTCGAAGACCATGTCAGGGGTGGAAGAAGAAGAAGAAGCCGTGTGGAACGGCTGTGCTCTAAAATGCTCTCTGCTGGAAACAGCGTATCGGCCCCAGGCCGAGGATCGTCGACCCCGTTTTTGAATGAAGATGCAAGCTACAAAGTTGTCCTCCCGCGTCTACCAACCGGTAACGATGTTTTGAATTCTGTTTTCCTTCATGCGGACTTGAGTGGCAGACCATACCGTGCTCCCGACTTCCGAGACGCTCTGCTTGAGGTAGTGAATACTTCAGATATTGTAGGTGTCGGACAGTATCAAATGAGCCATGTATGGATGGTTACTTGCGCTAGTAGTGCGGCAAAACAGACTCTCGTCGCCTGTGGTGAGCTCCGTGTCAAAGGGCTGAAGTGCATGGTGATAGATCCGGAAACTAAAAACATCAAGCTTAAATTACTATGGCTTCCACCTCACCTTGAACCACGACGCGTTGAGGAGGCGTTCCAGGCCTATGGTCAGGTGAAGTCGGTGGAGAGAGAAGCATGGAGATGCACTGGCATGGAACAGTGGGTGACAACAAACCGGGAGGTTTCCTTGGTGCTCAAGGACACTATCACCGTAACCTCAATACCGCACATTATGTCCATTTATGGACACCAGTGCCTCGTACTTATCCCCGGTAGGCCTCCTCTGTGCCTGTGTTGCAAGCGCGTGGGACACGTTCGACGACAATGCAGAACACCGAGATGCTTACAGTGCCATCGATTTGGTCACTCAGCGGACGCCTGCGTGTCCACCTACGCCAATAAGCTTCGTTCTGGGCAATATAGCGCAGACGAGCCACAACTGGACCACCTCATGGATTCTACAGAGGTAGTAGATGCCACCGGAGAGACTACAGGTGGCATTAGGGACGAGGACCAGGAGACCTTGAAGCCAATGCCAACCAGTCATAACAGCTCAAGTAAGACTAGCGAAGCTTCCGGCGAGGATGACTCAGTTTGCCCACCTGGCCTAGCAAGCCTTAAAGAAAAGCCCCCTGATGACAAGGAAGAAGAGGAAGAGGCGATGGACATCAGCAAGGCCAGGAAACGTCCGGCACCATGCAATGACGAAGCAACAGAATGTGCACTACCGGCGCCCGAGAAAGTGTCTCCTAGTGCTCAGCAAACTCCCTCTCCTGGTGATAATGTGCCCCGCCGGTTATATCAGCGTAGTCAGGAGAGTGGCACAAAGAAGCCCAAAGGGAGCAAGACCACAGATTTACCTGTGGCCAAGGGCAATGAAATACAAAAACTTTAGGTGAGCAAAATGGCTAACGCCTTCACCCTCCCTTTATGTGTAGCGACACTCAACGTACGTGGGCTGAGGAATATAAGGCGTCAGCGGCAGTTACTACACGTGCTTAGGCAGCATGAAGTTGATGTTGGTGCAGTGCAAGAGACAAAGATATCGTCTGCTGGTGATGTCAACCTTGCGCTGCAAACTTTTCAACCTGATTACGAGGTGTGTATTAGCCAAGCATGTGGTGCTTCCGCTGGATGCTTTTTGTTAGTCAGAAAGCAGTTAAATCATTCTTCA
Organism: Dermacentor albipictus; assembly: GCF_038994185.2. NCBI lineage: Eukaryota > Metazoa > Arthropoda > Arachnida > Ixodida > Ixodidae > Dermacentor > Dermacentor albipictus. Next base: position 36,334,144 of record NC_091829.1, read on the forward strand.
TTGTCGCTGCGTGTTGATGGGGAAGGCCGCCTTATATGCTGTGACCTCTCTTTTCATTCCCGTAATTGGCGATTCATTTGCGTTTATGCTCCCTCAAAAGTGAGTGACAGGAAGGCTTTCTTCCTCTCACTTGCTCCGCTCCTAGATACTGACAGAGATTTGGTACTGTTGGGAGACTTCAACTGTGTTTGTCATTCCAGAGACCACTCATACCTAACTAATCGTTATGATGCAAGTGCTGCTTTCCTGCATCAGTTAACGGAAGATCACAATCTAATAGACGTGGGCGCCTACACCCCATCTTGGGTGCGGTTCACGCACTTTCAAGGCGTCTCCCATGCTCGACTTGATCATGTGTATGTTTCGACGAGTCTCTGGTCTAACATTCACAACTACGCCGTGAAGCCTGTATTTTTCACAGACCACTGTTTAGTAGCTGTTTCATGGGGTCCCCGAAAATTCCGCAGGTTTGCTCCAAACTGGGAACTGTGGAAACTTAACACACAACTTTTGCGAGAGGAAAGTTTTGTAAACAAAGTGAAAGAATTATGACTAGAAATAACACAATGTCAACAGCTTACTTTGTTTGCTCTATGGGAAATGTTCAAAAATAGAGTAAAAAATGAGGCGATTGCCATTTCATGTGAGCTGTCTCAAAGAAAAAAAGCTGAAAAGCATTACCTTCATGATCTACTTCACAAGCTGCACGCTTTCGAAAGCCAGGAACCAGGGTTGTATAGCGATGAAATAAACACAGTTCGCGCACAAGTACAGAAATATGAGACGGAAGTGTACAAAGGAGCAATGGTTCGTTCACGCACAACTCGCTTCACAGAGGAACAGCCCACAAAAAGGGCTCTCGGTGATGAGAAGCGATACGCGCTTTCCAAGCAAATATTAGAAATTGAGTCTGGTGGGTCTGTATACACAGACACGCCCCAAATAATAAGCCTATTTGAAGCTCACTATAAAGATCTTTTCGCTGCAGTTAAGCCTCAGAATGGATACGAAGAAAACGCTGATCAGTTTATTTCGCTTATGCCACACTTAGAAGAAGATGATAGACTCAGCGTTGATGGGCCAATAACTCGAGAAGAAATTAATTTTGCCGTTGAAACGCTGCAGAGGAACAAGACGCCTGGTCCTGATGGCCTTAGTGCTGAATTTTATATAACCTCCTGAGTCCCCGCTATGGGGATTTGTCCAATATATTGGACATTAAGAAATAAGACAGCACTTCTGTCAGAAGGCTTTCATCCTCATGAAACCGCACTGTCCAACTTATTGGACACCTGCTTGCGCCATCTATGCAGCATTGATGAAAATACATCGTTCAAATTCCTGCCGAAACAATTCCACAATGGCGGCATTCAGCGGCGCGGCGTTTTACGGCAGCTGCCGGAGAAGTAAGCGCTGTTTCTAGTATTTCTACCTGCTTTCAGGGCATATCTTTGATTTTATAATAAAGTTAATACAACAGCATAAGCGCAGAATACGAAATTTAAATTTTTGGCGCGCGTACTTTTTTTCACGATTCCTTTGATTTCGCGTGTCCATTATGTTGGACGCTAGGACTCAACCCGGTTATTTAGACCGCGCTTTTGAGATGGCCTTGTTATGAACAGCAGGCGAGTACTGTTGGCATTTAGCGGCTTGTGGACGAAATCGCGTCTCTTTTTTTTCTTTAGGGGACCGGCCTCGCGTGTCTGATTAATTAAGCGGATAACCTTTCTTTTTTCAATCCATGGCTAGGACCCGCGAGACACCTGTCGCAGGTGGTCTCGTAAAGAACAGAACATATCGATGTCCCTCGACCAGATATTGTGCGCATGTACAACGTCAACATGGGGGGTGTTGACAAGGCAGACCAAATGATAAGTTACTACAAGATAAAAGCACGCGTCAACAAGTGGACAGTCAGAGCCATCTTTCACCTCTTCTACATTGCCCTCAGCACCTCCTGGGTGCAGTACACGCGGGACATACGCTCCCTAAAGAAACAGCGGAAAGAAATACTCAAATCTATGCAGTTCCGCCAATCTGTTGCTGAGACTCTCGTGGCTCAAGGGAAGAAGCAGGATGAAACGAAGAGTGAGAACAAAGCCGAGTTGCATCCGTCATCAAGGCAGGCTCGACTGTCTCCTCGAGAACCCCCAAAAAAGAGCACTACCCACTGCTCAATGCTGGCTGACACTGCAAACGCTGCCCGTTGCAGACTACATGGCTGCGACATGGAAACAAATCTTTTTCACCAAATGTCGGCTCTTCTTCGGCATCACCCAGGAACAAAAACTGTTTTGAAATTGCCCACAGGAAGTGAACACAAGAGCAAAATTTTTGTTGAGCAGAGGAATGCTCTTTTTTGTACTTTATTCACTACTTTGCCTTTCGAGTTATTAAAATATTTTTGCACACGAGATTGAGCGAAATATCTGCGGTATGACATTACGTGCGCGCTGGGTGAAAAAGACCGGGTAGCATCCCAGTGTCCAATATATTGGACATCGCGCTGAGCTGAAACTATCAGGGCTGTTAAAAAAATATTTAACACTTTTCATCTTCATACACCTACTGACTTATTCTGAAAGTTTGGAAAAAATCTGTGCACCCAAATGCATCCCGGGTTTCAGGAGGATAAAATTTCAGGAATTCCTGTGTCCTTTTCTGCAGCAACTTTTCGAGGAAGCCTATCAATATGGTGAGCTTCCTCCATCTTTCTATCAGGGCCACACAACCTTAATACCAAAAAGCACTGATGATGAAACAATAAAGAGAGTAAACGGTTATAGGCCGATATCATTATGTAACGTGGATTACAAAATATTTGCAAAAATACTGACAAATAGATTGCAGACAGTCATTACTAAATTAGTAGGTGATCATCAAACATGCGGAATTCGAGGCCGCTCTATACAGACAAATGTTCATATCGCACGTTCAGTCCTTGAGTGCATTGAGGGTAGTACGGATCAAGTAGCTCTTCTCCAGATTGACCTCGCCAAAGCCTTTGATAAGGTTCAACACGAATTTTTATTCCAACTACTGCGACATCTTCAGTTAGGGGATGTATTATACAATGGTATAACACTTTGTTATAAACACTGCACTACAAAGTTAATTGTGAACCGTACCCTCTCAGATATAATACAACTACAGTCATCCGTTCGTCAAGGTTGTCCGCTCTCGCCTTTACTCTTCGCCATATACTTAGAACCGCTTTGCTTAAGCGTGCTTTGTGACTCGAGCATTAAAGGATATATGTATGCCGATGCGGAAATTAAAGTGCTAGCTTATGCAGATGACATTGCCTTCTTTTGCGTCGATAAGCCAAGCATTACCAAGGCAATAAACGCTACCCTGCGTTTCTGTGAGACTGCAGGAGCTACTGTAAATTTTGACAAAAGTAGAGGCTTTTGGCTAGGCATGTGGGCGCTCACTCCTTCTGTATTCGCGAATATTCATTGGAATCAGTCTCCGTTGCGATATCTTGGAGTACCTCTCGATAACTTCCGTAATAGTGGACCACATTGGGCGTCCACGATAACCACTATCCGTAGAAAGGTGACAACCTGGCAAGGACGTGACCTCTCCATTTTTGCGAGAGCTAAGGCATGCAATACATTTCTCGCTTCTAAGCTTCTTTATGTTCTGCAGGTCTTGCACTGCTCACGTGTCCATGTCCAGGCATTTCATAGAATATTTGCATGTTTTATTTGGCATTCATCATGGGAAGCCATGAGAAGGGACAACCTTTTTCTCCCGCTTGAAAAGGGAGGCCTGGGTCTTTTGCATTTGTTTGTGCGACAATTGGTCATGCGCTTATTTTACCTTAAAAATGTCCGTCATCCATTCCTTCTCGCAGTTAATCGAGCACGTCTTGCGTCACACCTCCCTTTTCTTTTTGTCACGACAAACGTTGCTGAAGAACTCCCGTTATGGGGCTTCTTAAAGGAACTTGTCGACACTATTTCATTCTTAAAAGCCAGATTCAACCTTGAATATTTGTTTACCGTTAATCGCACGTCGCTAAATGCAGCACTTATAGATAACCTTTTCCCTGAACCGCTGTACCGAAAGCCGTATCTGTCTCTATTTGGTCAAGATGTTCTTTGCCGTGTCCGTAGAATGTGCATTGCGCCAGCAGCAAAAACGTTTTTCTTTAAGCTGCACACCTCCACACTGCCAGGTAAAACGTGGCTTCAGGAAAAAGGACTCTATGTGCCCTGGAATACAAATTGTAGGCTTTGCAATCAACCCGAGACAATAGAACATTGCTTTATACTTTGTCGTGACGCATTTCTTTTTTGGGACATTTTACAAAGAACTATCAAAAAAGACTTTCCTCTCACATGTTATGGTATCCGGTTCCTTCCTTTCAAAAAGATAGCCAGTAATACACCATATGATTTGTTTATGTTATTAGGACTTTATTCATTATGGAGAAGTCGAATGATCGACAGACATGCCGAGCCACCTCGCTCGACAAGGTCTATCTTCCGAGAAGAGACTGCTCAAGTCCGGAGTGTGGTGGCTACATATGATCCCGTCCCTGAATGGATTTCGCGTCTGGACGCTTGTGTTTGTTTACCAGAATTTTGAACTGTCATTGGACTGTATACTTTCTGTGAATTTGTTTCTCTTGTATGATCATATGTGATGTAACTGTAGCGGTTTGACAGTAACGATAATTCCATGCAATAAAGAAAAAAAAAAATGTCAGGGGTGGTGCAGTGGTAAGAGGCCGGGCTAGGAATCGAGAGGTCGCATGTTCGAATCCTAGGCAAAGACGTTTTTTTTTAATTTTTTTTACTTTTATGTTTTTCTTTTTCGTGCTAACAAATTTACATAATCTTACGGACGTCTCTGTCAATTTTTAAAATTAAATATTGATCAAGAACTACAGAACTTTCTACTACAGGACGTCACACTACAGACAACAGAACTACAGGCAACAGAACTACAGGCAACAGAACTACAGGCAACAGAACTACAGAACTACAGACAACAGAACTACAGACAACAGAACTACAGAAACAACGTCCCAAAATACAACAGACTGGTAAAATTTCCTGTTCTGTTTTTCAACTGGGTCGGCAAGGTCATCATCATAATCATCAGCCTGGTTACGCCCACTGCAGGGCAAAAGCCTCTCCCATACTTCTTCAACTACCCCAGTCATGTACTAATCGTGGCCATGTCGTCCCTGCAAACTACTTAATCTCATCCGCCCACCTAAATTTCTGCCGCCCCCAGCTACGCTTCCCTTACCTTGGAATCCAGTCCGTAACCCTTATTGACCATCGGTTATCTTCCCTCCTCATCACATTTCCTGCCCATGTCCATTTCTTTTTCTTGATTTCAACTAAGATTTCAACCAATCTGCTCTTTTCTTATCTCTTAACGTTACACCCATCATTATTCTTTCCATAGCTCGTTGCGTTGTCCTCGATTTAAGTAGAACCCTTTTCGTAAGCCTCCAGGTTTCTGCCCCGTAGGGGAGTACAGGTAAGACACAGCTATCATACATATTTCTCTTGAGGGATAATGGCCACCTGCTGTTCATGATCTGAGAATGCCTGCCAAACGCGTCCCAGCCTATTCTTATTTTTTGATTATTTCAGTCTCATGATCCGGATCCTCGGTCACTACTTTCCCTAAGCAGATGTATTCCCTTACCACTTCCAGTGCCTCGCTGCCTAGTGTAAACTGCTGTTCTCTTCCGAGACTGTTAAGACTCAGCACGAGACTGTCAAGACTCGGCAAGGTAACTAAATCCATACAAAATGTTTCCTAATACTGATCTAAGTGTCCTTATTGCAGTAACTCATTGGCTAAAAACGACGCTGCTTCCGTTCAAGATGTAACGACTCCCAGAGCGGCAAGAGTTGTTTCTCTGATGACGCGATGGCTAGTTAAATATTTATGGAGCTGCGAATGTGGAATAATGGCGGCCGTCGTCAATCCCTATGCACTGTCGAAGAGTGCATTATTTAGGAACACAACATAGAGACAAATTGAAGAGGCTACCAACAGGCGTTAACGGATTCTTCCACCAGCAGAACTCTTTATGCTTTGCTTCGCTAGATCGAAGCACCCATGAATACTAAAGTTAACTGTATCCCGACAATAAAAAACCAGTAGGGGGGGGGGGGAATGTCGTGCCCCTAACAACGAAATATTTCCGTTAAAGGAAAGCTCAGAAATGTCTCGTATAACGAAGGCGCCTGCGTGGAGCCCCAGCGATACAACATTGGCTCGAGGAGTAGGGGTACACGGAAGATACGGCTCAGTGCTGTGAATACCGCGGCGGGAAATGAACGAACTACACCGTCTTGCACTCTCGTGCGTTCCATTGTTCGCTCCTGTGCGAAAGAAATTGCGTACAAAGGGAGAAATGCCACACAGGTGTAATCGTATACACGAGAAGACGCGTGCAGCAGCCTAGCGTGCAGAAGCACAGAGAGAGAAATCTTCCAACCTTTTATGCGTTGATGAAGGCAGTCGTACGAAAGTAGGGGCAGTGTAAGACTGTGAGAGCAATGCAGTGTCTCCCTGGTTTGTTTGTCTTCTGATGTGGCGTTCCCCGCGAACGCATTATGTTACCTGGATATATTTTGGTGTAACGCAGCTTTTTTGCACAAACCTCTATCTCTCTCTCTCTCTGGTTACTGTATGTGCCCCTACAATATTACGCACAAACTCTAAGGACGATGTCAGGTCTGTACTAGTGCAACAACATCCATGCACTGAGGTACATGGATGCTCACTAAGAAGAACGGGAGGCAAATCTTATATGAAGACAAAATCTGACGCCCTTGTGTCATGTAATCCATCACGCTTTCTTACGGAATAAACGATATTGAGACTGGGTTTTCGCCACATAAAGAAGCAGTTGAAGAACCATATTATTTGAAACAGAAAAAGTGAAACAAAATCGGAGGGTGGCAGAAGGAGGCGGTGAGGAGTAGGTGAACACGAGGCAAAAACTTAGTGCAAAAGAGAAAAAAAAAAAACGGTGAAACCCTTACTACGATGGCTGTCGACGGTAATGAGTTACCATTGAATCAATACAGCGACACAGCGTATTGAAGTCTCCACAGACGAGCACGAATCAATATTATGCCGGGCACGAAGCAGTATCTGGGTCATGCAAACGCTTCGAGCAAAAGCGAGACGACACGTCTAGTGGTGGGGAAAGAAAGGTCAAGGTTCACCAGGTCAAGAGCCGCGATGTTATTGCTTCCCATGAAGGCCAGCCGCCAACTTTAAATGAAAAGTGAGCTGCCGCCATCTCGCAAAGGCCATTCATAAAATCATAACGTCAGTGCTGACCTCATGACGGCTTTACTGATTTCATAATTCCCGTGCTTGCGTATTAACTCCTATTTGGACCTGTAGTTCTCAAATCGCTCACCTTTTAGTATATTGCAATTCGTTCGCAGAGCAGCACGCGAGTGGCAAAAATGGCGAGTTGTGGCCGTAGTTTACACGTGATGTCATGGACGCAGCTTCTCACAGTATTGGTTCTCCAATATGGCGCCTAAGATGACGCCACTCTGTCATCCAACAGGGCGCCCAGGATGACGTCAGTCCAAACCATCTAATCAGCAATGCACAAGGAACAGGACGTGAGAAACGGAAGGCAAGTTGAGGCGCTGTCTGACGACTGACAATTTCTTCGAAAATAACTATATTAGTCTCAGCAACGTGTACTTAGAGGATGCAAAGACAATGGAAATTCCCAAAATTGCATCAATACTGGCAAATGGAAAGCGCAAGGGTGCGATAACAAACTTAAGGACTATGCAGAAAATAAATCAGTAAAGCCGTCATAAGGTCAGGCAGTCGTGACTTTATAGTTTTATAAATGGCTTTTTGGTGATGGCGCCAGCTCACTTTTCATTTAAAATGAGCGGCTGGCCCTCATGGGATACAATAATATCGCGGCTCTTGACCTGGTGAACTTTGACCGTTCTTTCCCCACCGCTAGATGTATCGTCTCGCTTTTACTCGACGCGTTCGCTTGACCCTATCAGGGCTTTATAGAGAAGCTTGCGTTATGCGTGTGTTTGCATGTTTCGAAATTCAAAATGCTCTGGGCGATTCCAGACGTGCGCCGGTCCCTGTGCCTAGCGAATCTGTTAGGGTTGCTCTAGTATTGAAAACGATAATGGCGGTGACGATAGAGAGAGAGAGAGGAAAGTGGAAAGGCAGGGAGGTTAACCAGAGAAGAAAAATCCGGTTGGCTACCCTACGCTGGGGAGAGAGGGGAGGGGGAGGTAAAGTGGAAACAAAGTAGAGATAAGGAGACGATGATGATTAATATTATTATTGGGATGATGATGGTTCCTAAACATGGCACGTACCTACAGTTATGAATGAGCCAATAATTTGTTCGTTGTAGGAAACTCAATAAATGTACTAATAAAGACCGCAATGAAAAAGCAGGCAGAAAAATTGAAAACTTATTCAAAATTCATATATTTAAGTAACCAGATCAACACAAATTTATTTAAAAGGTAGTAGAAGCAAGGGAGCAATCTTATTCTATGATGCAAGGCCGAAAGAATTTGACGTATAATACAGCAACAGTGAAGAAAAGGGAATAAACGTAACCATTCTACAGCTTGAAGAATGTCGCATACAGCGTCAAAGACTTTGGTTTCTCTTGCTGCTGAGCCCGAGGTCTCGGGATCGAATACCGGCCGCGATGCCGCCATTGCCAAGCCATCGTCGTCACTGCGTCGTCGTCAGACAGTCGCTAATAATATGCGTCGTCACATGACGTCATCGTCTTATCGTGGTGGCAGTGTAATCGTCACTCCAGCATCGTCACACCTCAATGACGCACCTCAATCATCACTAAATTATTCGCACAGAGCCCGGCATCAATGCACCTGGTGAGGCTGAGCGGCCGCATGGCGCTCTTCAACGAAATTTTCTTTTCTTTGCGAAATGTGAACTTTCGGGGTGCATGTGGGCATGCAGTCTGATGCAGCCCGTGTCATCCGTCCAGAAGTGCTACCACCTGTGAGGACAACGCGGCAAAGCGAGCGCAGGGCCTTTCGGCTCAAGGCACGAGAAAAACCCAGGTTCAGTTTCTTTGTAGAAACCCAGGTTTAATTTTAGTGATCTTCCGGTGAATCCAGAAATAGACAAGGAAAATGTAAGGCGATCGACGGAACGATCTTGTTGACTCAGGACAAGTCGAGTGTATATGTACAAAGTTTAAAAAGAAACTTCGTGGACAGCAGTAAACCAGTAAAACGCAGGTTGAATTGCTTGTGGTGATTACGCATTTTCTCTAGCTGAACATTATAAGGAACTGACTGGGGCAAAAAAAAAAAACTCCCGAATGCAAACAGACAAAAGACGTACAGGAGCCGTCTGGACCAAAAGGTTCGCACAAACCCTGGATCATGCAAACTGTCAGGGAGACAGCGCTGAAAACAAAATGAAATGAGCTTTTATTTGCCACAACCATGGTCTGACTACATGGCACGCCATACTGGAAGACTCCGGATTAATTGCGATCTTGTGGGCTTGCTTAACGTGCTCCTAAATATAAGTACATGAGCGTTTTCCTGCGTTACGTCGCCATGGGAATGCGGCCACCTCGGTCGAGTTCGAACCGGTGACTTCAAACTTAGCAGCGCAAAACAATAGCCACTGAGCTACCATGGTGAGTCCGGGAGCCGGCGTTTTCGGCAACAACAGACACGGAGGCCCATACTGAGTATGTCATCGTGTGGACCCGATACGCAAGTCCAGAAACGAAGACTGCGACATTGTATGCTATATACGACTCTAAGAATACAGGCACAGGACACCGAAGGGTTGACGAGCTGTGCCCGTATTCGCGTGGATTTGAAGCGACCGAGGCTAGATGGGAGTCGTTTTACGATGGAAGTGTATTTATTCGTGCGGGATGAGCTCGGGCGTTGCAGTGTCGACGAAACTAGAGCACTGCGCTTGCGAAGCCGTTTGAAAAAACATGATTCAGCGTTGTAGGCTTTGAGATGCGGTATACGTGAGCCCGATACAGCTCCTACATGTACTGATACATTGTTCCTGTGCAGAACGCCGCTCGTCTAAAGAAGTCCCCGTAAGAAAATGGTGCCTGTGCTCTGCTTCGTGCCGGTTTTACTTCTGTGTGTCCGCGGTGCCTGCCATCTGGAGTAGCAAGCTGGTTCGTCAGCCAAGCGAACACTCGCAGTTCCTTGTTAGAAACAGCAAGCCTCTTTCTATCCCCATAACGTATGTATAAGAAATCACTAGCTGCAGCTGCAGGGCGATGTTTCGTAGTATTGATCCAATAGAGAGACAAGGTTTTGCGAGCCAACGGGAAGACCAGCGCACCCTTCAGTCCACCTCACCGGTCGATCGATACGGATGCAAGCGGGATTAATAAACAAGAGATCGTCTTCACCATTTGTACAAATACGCGCACACATGACACGCGGCTGCAACACATGGACGTTGGGCGAATAATAAGTCTTTCTTTGTTCGACGCATTTTACGTGTACGTAAGAACCAACATAGATCTTAAGAGATCTTAGTAGGTACGAGTATGAGACAGCACAGGATGGAAGATGGGAAAGGCATTGGAAAGCGAAGAAAGCGCAAAGTAAACAACAGCGAAAAGGTAATGACGAAACGAACGTCATCTCAGACAACATTCTCCTCAAAAAAGCAATGCTCTCACTGAAGCCGGATCCAACAGGTTGAGCGGGCGCAGACACGAGAAAAGTAAGATCATATGTCGATAGACGAGGCGGTGAAGAGTCTTCAATGCTCTCCTTACGAGCGTCTACTTATTGCGTATGCGCGATCATTTTTCGCTCCTGTGTACTGTATTGGCTCCAATATCTGCTCGACCTTTGTATGAATCGGCACAGCATGTGTGTGAGATTCCTGTACTCTATGAGCTTGTAATTGTTGCTGGTTTTTCTTGGTCTCTTTGTTTCGCTTAAAATAAAAAGGCACTTCGAAGTGAGTTAATGGCACTTACAAGTGCAAGGGAAATCCGTCGAATAATTATACGCACGATAAGACTCTAAGTTGCTGTAACTGCAAGGTTTCAATTTCGGGGTCTACTTTGCATTGACTTGAAGGGATTCACAATTTTACGACCTTTTACCTTACACCTAAGAATACGACGTTGCTGGCATTAGATGTGGAACTCACCTACTAAATACACGAATTCGAGACTTGTTTTGTTTCTTGCATTCTTTACACGCCTCTGAATTTTATAACAGAAAAATCGAGTCACTGAGAATTTCAATTCTCTGAATATAACACAAACTGCGATTACAGTGTGTTGACCAACTAAAGTAACATGCGTCAGGTCAAGCAAGACATGGTTGAAGCACGAATAAAGTCAAAGTTGGACCCCATTTTATTTGAGAACAGTGCAGTACGATTGCGACCGCGAAAACGGCAGCAGCACGTAGTACCGTATATTTAAAACAGGTGCTCCAAACTCAAATTTGTTATTGTTTTCTTGTAAGTACAAATACGAAAAGTTGGCATATATTACCAGGCGATCCAGAATTGTAGTACTAATTGATTGAGTGACAGGTTTTACCGTCTCCATGCTACTCCGAGGCTGAATAGACAACGTAATAGAGGATTCAGAACAATTTGTTAGCTTCCGGTTTCTAAACGTGCCCACAGCTGACAAGCAGGGCACGACACCGACATGCAGTAGGTAAAGGATTTGAGGCGGCGTTAGATCAGGTTAGGCTAGTACATGTTATGCAAGCACAAGCTCCTTCTGAGCAAATACTTTTTCGTTCCCACAGTCCAATGCATTGCTCTGCTTTTGGGCTGTGAAGCAGGACAAACTAGTTCAAGAAAATGTGTATCCCATATTAGTCTGCGTCGAAAGCACGGTACGCGATTGTTAATTTTTTATGCCTTTTTTATTTTCATTTGACCAAAATAAAAACATTGCGGCCAGGAACCTATTCCACTAACCTGTTCTCAACAGCATCTCGCCATAGCCACGAATATTTGTTTTACTATGTCATAATATGTCATGCATGTAACGTTTGTGTAAAGAAGTAGCCGAAGTTATACCACGGTGCCAACGTCTCTTTATTTATTAACATTACCAAAAAGAAGCCACAAAAACAAATAAGGAATAGGGAAAAACTAAGGCCCACTGCGTTTAATGCATGAATAAAAATCAGAAAAAGAAGGTTTATATTTGCCCTTCACGCCTCTTATGGATTTTGCATCTTGTTTAGAGCTGAAACTTCAAGCTTTCCTGCGAACTTTCCGTTTTGTCCCTCCAGTGTAAAAGTGATGCTCTGCAAACTGGCGTTCCCCGCATTGAGTAAACGGGGAGCGAAAAACCAGGACGTGAATTCGATATTTTTTTTCTAACGCCCACGGCACATATACCCAAATAAAAGCACACGCACGTTCTAAACCACAACAACAATGAATGCTCGCCAGAAGACGGTGGCGACTTATCCCGAGTGAAAATGTCTCGCATTTGAAGAAACGTTCGCGCGATCGAACGGAGTGTGTAAGGCGCCGTCGTTCAATTCTAAAACCCTGGGAGTCTGCCAGAGACATATTCGCGAAACGGGGATGGCGCGAAGTGAGAATAGACATTGTGGAAACTTCGCGCATATCGGAGACAAGCTATAGTGCGGGCGAGTTCTTTTGCGAAAGCAACCGCTTGTCCCATATTTCATTACGCACCGTTATCCATTTCTGAGTTTCCGGACGTTTCTCCCTCCCCCCCTCTACCCAACGTGATTTCGTGCATTCTGGGTCACAGCGCAGTAAATCTCGAAAGTGACGTTAAATGCGGCGCGAGCACGTCAGGGCTAGCTGGAACTCTAGAACTGCTACATTAGCGCGGCAAAGTATGATTTATATCATGCACTAATACAACCTCGGTTATCAGCTGTCGTTTCTTACTGTCGTTTGTGGCGGTCGTTTATGTCTTCATGTTCTTCCGGGCATTGTTGAAGCTGTGATTCCCAGCAATGGACTTACCCCACTTCCCTTGCTGTTAAAGCGCGAGGGAAACGTAAGGAATATATTCATAAATCGGGAGAATGTTGAGAGACAGACACAAACAAACAACCAGAAAAGAAAAGGGAAGCACGGGGAAGGCGGGAGATGGAAATTCAAGACGATGAACAAAACGAGAACAAGGTAAAATCGGAAGGCAACGTTTCAACAAGTGGACTTGTCTTTTTCAAGGCGACATAGGCTTTATCAAGGCGACATATGCTTTAAAGCATATGTCGCTTTGAAAAAGACAAGTCCACTTGTCACAACGTTGGCTCCCGCTTTTACCTTCTTCTAGTTTTGCTCGTCAACCAGAAAAAAAGAAACACATAAGCATGCTGGCAGAATATATTAAAGAACATATTGGTAAGATCGCCGGGAGGTTTGTCAGAGCGTGAATGCAAGCTTTAACAAGGAGAGGAGAAGGATCTCTGCAGTCACCTCCTTTCTCTCATTTTTTGTACGGCTATGAGTTGTTCAAACACATTGATGCAACCATAGATTGAATATTACACGGGCCTATACATCCACGAAGCATACTGCCTATTAGCTGCGTAGCGTGGAGGCACGACTGCGCTAATCTTTCGTCCTGTTTGCTGCACAAATTATATATTAGCCTTCATGTGTCAACTAACTTGCTGTTCAGCAAAATATCTACTTAATATGAAATCGTATATTCACGAATGCACCGATCATTGATTATTTCCTGTTAGTACTGTTATTTTCGTTTCATTTTTTAAAATAACTATTGTGCAAGGCTTTTGATCGGCGGCATTTTTCAGTTAGGTACGGTTACTCGTCTGCAACATTTTGCTCCAAAGCCTTTCGTACCAGCCGAATTCAGCCCCCAGCGACATTCTTTCTTTCGTTTCTTTTTATGTAACATTTCTAACATTTGCAGCAATTGAAAATGCAATTGCGGCGCAGCTTCTGCGTCCTTTAATTTTTCGGTACCACTTCATGTCCATTACGTACTCGTGCTCATCAGCTGCATGCCTCAGCCAAATCTCAGGACATAGAAGACGGACACGAACTGCTGAAGCTACTTCTTGAGGGCCGCAATGCTTATTACCAATCAGATACTTCTACTTAAACTAATGCGTAAAGCTTCTGATAAGGGTTCTAAAGGTATGTCACCCAGTATATGTAGTGTTTAGTCCTTTCCAGTTATTCAAGCTCGCATATGCAACGTTATATTACGTATATTTACTAAATATTACTCCTACTTACTGCGTAGTTGCTTTATTGAAAATTGCCACCATGAATCTATAGCTTTATAGTACAGCAAATCTAAGGGACAACTTCACTAATACTTATCCCGCACACGCCTTAATCGCCTTTATCTTTTTCCTGCAAATGTTGCCTAGAGATTTCTGCTTCGGATGCCTTGAACTGTGCTCGATAATTGCGTTTTCCTTCCTAAGCATTTGATGTTTCCTACTTACAGCACGTATCAGCTGAAATTAAGTCCCCAGAAACGTGTCTCTATTGTTCGAGTTTAGACTGAAGGCACCTCTATAAATGTACTCATGAGGAATAGGCAAATTAGAAAGGCGTCTCATTATCAAACCCTGATGCTCACTTCAAGATGAAACGGCAGGGAAAAAAGCGTATGCCATTCTGGCAGCTTATGCACCAAGGACAGCGAAGCTGTAGAAACGAGTTTTCACAACCTTCTTAAGGACTAAGGCGCGATGTCGCAATGTTCGGGGGCCCTGCTTGCTGGTACATGGCCGTGATTTAACACTGTTCATCGATTTTACCAACTTACTAACGTTTAGCTGACCTCTAATGGGTAGCCGGTAGAACACAAGGTGCGAAATAAAAATTTCGTATTACTGCTTAAAAAGACACACATATAAGATAATATCTATTTGGATGGTATACACGCAAGCTAACTTTTATGTCATAATAACAGATCAGTACGCTTCAAAGGAAACCCGTACCTCCGACACACGTTACCATGTATATTCAGCTGGTATGGACCACGCAGTTTTGGAAAAATGTCCGTTATAAGTTGCATGTGCGAGGTAATATAAACACGCCTTGTTTAGCAGCGCAGATGTTCCTGAATAACTCAGCCCCGTCATTTGGCATTCAGTAAGTGACAACGCCCAGTTTTCGTATGCCACCATTTCCTAATACAGACCGTTAAGCTGTCAGAAGTAGGCTCATCAATCTTCATTCGTGAGACTATGGCGTGAATGCTTTGTGTACCCATAAACAGTCTTCTTTTTGTGACGTTTGTTCCTTCTTTCATGCGTCGTTTTCGGTGACAGCACAGTGTTTACATATGCAAGCCACTCTGTCGTCTCAAGAAGCAAGCTGAAACATTGCTTAAAAGTTTGACGGCTAGTATTCAAGGAAGAATAAACAAATACAGAAATCACGCAAAGCATACCGAACAAATAACGAAAGGAAGAAAAGAAATAAATAAACAAGGCGATATGATATAGTCCGTAGTGCAATTCCAGCCACGCGTATGAGAGTGCGAAATGTCCTCGAGACGATTCTGAAAAGCGACGTTTCTTTATTTATATAACGACATTGCGCCGCAGACCCCTAGGTCTCAGAAGTTGCTACATGAATGCCAAAGCAAGCAGTTTCAAAACTGAGCACTGATGTACCCGGCAAAAATAAAATGTTTGAACCAAATGCAACGAAGCATCGTGCCGCTCTTTCGCCGGTGGCACGTTCAAAACGACGTTGAGAAGCCATTCTCTGGTTGTAGCCAAGGAAACTACAGGTTGGTTTGCTTGCTGACACTGCTGCGCTCTTCAACAGTTAACAGCAAAGCTTCAAGAAGCCTTCCTAAATTTGGTGGAGGTGCTCGAATGTCTCGCCTTGCCCTGGAACTTCGCATGTTGCCCGCTAGTTTTTCCAACGCTACGAACGACAGCAATAATTTTGATTAATATTAGCTTTTCTTCGTGTCAAAGGTCAATAGTGTCCCTGACTACGTAAGCGCCATGCTGACTTCTGAACCTGCGTATGTCACCTATCGCAACAGGACATTATGCGTATTTGTGTGACATAACTTCAATATCCCTCTCCGGATTTTGTGCCTTTCTACGTGACAGGACGATGTGCTTTTATCCTTTCTCACTTGAGGTGTTTTTACTTGACTTTTCGTTTCTTCGCGTTTAACTGCCGTGGCCTTTAACTTGCTCTGTCATGCGTTTGGCGTCTAGAAGATAAACTATATGAGCACTATGCAAAATAGAAGTGAGGCGTGCAGACAGGACACAAGAGTAGAGAAGTGGACAACACGAACGCCGACTATCAACTGAAGGGAGCACTGAGGCGAAAAAAGAAACAAGACACAAACCTCATGTGCGCATGCTCAGGAATGGTAACACCACGTGTCAATCGGGTACACTTGCCGGTCTACGTGAGAGATAACTGTTAAGGCACTTAATCTCTTCCTTATGTAAAGTAATCGAAGGCTGACTCACGCACGCACTTCCACCATTATAGATATGCCATGCCTCTACCATAAGACGCGTATCTTCAATCTTATGCCTGTGCAATATCGCGCATTCATCTAACTCTGGCGTGCAGCGTACCTGTCTGCACGCCTTACTTCTATTTTGCATAATGAATCCTTACCAACTAGCCCAGCTTTCTGTCGTTCTATATGAGCACATCTTATCAGCAAACTCTATTAAGTAAACGGCAGCTTCATGCATATAAGACCCATTTTTTTGTGTGTTAAGAATGACGCATTAACAAAAGCGCCAAGAAGCTTAACCTGCCCTCGTCGAAATGACGCTTGCAGCAGGCCAACTTAGGCGGTAGTGGAGAGTGTTTGCGCTTGCCCTTCGTTCGCGTGTCGGTTGTCTCCAAATTTGCGTGCATCATAGTAAAGCTTGCTGTGCGCAGAACGAGCTATGCCCATGCTTTTCTTGAAATGTTCGCCTCACGTTCGCCCCATAGCAATATTTTCTAAGCCTATAATATGATATAATCTTGTAGGAAACTATTTCTCAAAGCGTTTTTTCTTCTCGGGTTTCTCGTCAGGGGTGCTATTTTCTTTGCGGCTTGCAATCCACTGTTGCAGCTTGAAACAGAAATGGGAATCACCCGGGATCATCGTAGACCACCCCCCACCCCCCCCCCCCAAAAAAAGAATTAATTAAGGTTGGTTACAAGTCAAATTTGGCTTTCTGTAACGTTCAATGCGTTTTTAAGTAGTACTTTGATGGCGCAGCGTGTCTATAGCGCACGAAACTGCGCAGTTCTTACGCGACAAATAGCAGCGACGCTGTGAATGTTATTTTGTTCTTATTATCTCCCACTTGATGGTATCCATTGCCTCTTTTTCTATTGCCTTCGTTTTATCACGTTGCTAATGACATTTTTAGTCGTCATATGTCAAAACTCTTGCGGAAGCGTGGTTGCTAGTACACTACTGTCTTCGCATGCTTCTACAACAGAAGTTTCGTCGTGCTGCAGAAGCCGAAGCAAACTTCAATGATGCCGCCAACAACAGCGTTAGCTCACGATGGATGACTTATTAGAACTCTTTAAAAATATGCCCTGCTATTACATCGTACTGCGCCTAAGCAGCATCCGCTTCTCAAGTTTGCTATTTATTGAACATCACTACACGCGTTTAAAGATTTGCATTGACCCGATGAACATGTAATGAATTCTCAGTGCCGGCTACTGCCGCCCTCATCGTCATTCATCATGCCTGTCTCTCTCCGTCTTCAGCTTTCTCCGGCGTGTAGCAGCTGATGAATGGAACGCACTTCAGGCCGACCTCTCAGTGCTGTTTCGTATGAATAAGGGGCTGCTGTCGGTGCGTTGTTTAGCGATCGATGAGTACAATCCCGACTGAAAAATATTAAGTAAAAAAAATGTCCCTAAAGTTTGATAAAGCTGTCTCTTCCGAGCTGGTTGTATTGCTCCGACGACATTGTTTTTCTCCTACTCTTCTGTGCCGGCTTTCTTGCGAAAAACGCACATGAGGTTTGCGACAAAAATTGCTGTTCCTCCAAAAAAAGTCGTTCTTTTTTTTTTTTTTTGACGAGGCAGAATGACAGGTACGGAGGTTTTTGTAGCGCAAGATGGGCGCCGCGTTCAAAATACGACGAAAAGAAATATCTAGGGTTGCGACAATTTATGGTCATGTTTTCTCATTCAAGCCGATATCTCATTTTATACCACTTTGCTCGTTCATGGCTATATCTGAAAATACCACCAAGACGGAGCAGGACAGGCACAAATGAAACCACACCTGAAAGTTCCGTCGGTCCATATTTGTCCTCGTGGTCCTCAGGTTCCCCCTTGACAGCACTGCACTATGGAACTCCTCCCACATAAGTTTCGCTTAGTGAAACATACTTACAAAAAGATTCCATTTAGGAAGTAAAGTTGCACTAAGTATTTCGAAGCTTAGCGTGTTGCCATTTTGTTATATCACTCTTACTATCATTCCACCTAAGTTTCAGTAAGTCAGTGGAACATCCTCATCTCATTCCCCATAGTTTCCACCACCTAAATGAAACAAATTTGCTGAAATGTTCCGCTTACCTGGTGGAGGTTATGAACAACAATATTAAGAATGCATGAAATCCCTGAAGTATGCTCGAAGCAACCCTCATTCGGCCCCTGTTTCTTTCCCAGTACTTGCTCGCCGTCTCACGCCCACGCTGACTCGGCGGCGTCAAAGACAGCCGTGCTTTGAGCTATAAGACAAAGCTGCACGGAACTACGCCCACACGGCGTAGCACAAGAGGACCTCGGCTGTCACGTGAGTAGCCGAGGCGTGCGCTCTCAAGGAGCCCGGATGAAATTAACTTCTGCGGAGAGCCCTGACCGCGTGTTCTCGTCCTGGGTCTTGGCCGGATGAAGAGCCTGCTGGCACGAAGTGAGTCGCCAACTCCCGCTACCGAGCGTAATCACCGTAATGCGGGGGGAGCGTGCGTCGTGTTTTCGGCTAAGGGCTGAACAAACAGCAGTGGTCAGATGAATAAGGAGCGTGAGTGGTGGAGAGAGGGGGGGGGGGGGGGAGAGAAGAAAGAATTAAAAACCATGTCAGCCAGGAAAGCATCTCGTTGGTTAGCCTACGCTGGAGAAAGGGAACAGGAAAATATTAGAGAGAGAGAGAGTAAGGGGAAGGTGGTGAAAGTGCACACCCGCGAGGACAGTTCCACGAAGTCGAAGGACTTCGTACAAGCTAGCCGTTTTCACAAAAGCAGGAAAGCATCTTCATTGTCTTCTGGGCCTGTGATAGGTTGGGGGTTGTGTTCCAGTATAGCGTTCTGTATGGACAGTGGACAATCCTCCATTCGTCGCGGCGCATTTGACATTGTGTTTTCATGTCAAATCGAGGACAGTGTCACAATAGGTGTTCTATCTTCTTCTCGTAGCGACAAACAACACATACAGCCACTCCAATTAGCGCTAAGCTCTCGCGAAGGCAAGAGCGAAATAAGTAGATCGCTTACGGGGGGAAAGAGAGAGAGAGAGAGAGAGAGAGAGAGAGAGAGAGAGAGAGAGAGAGGCAGCAGGCGACAAAGCAGACGTGATAAGGTGGATACATTGGTGGTAAAAGTAAATTAATAGCCCGGTTTCAAAACACGCGTGGTGGACCGATCAGAAATTTAGTACAGTTTATGCCGCAAGCGCTCGCGTATGGGCACCTTGTTCACTATAAAACTAGTAAACCAGACACTTAACTACTCTTCAGTAGGTAACGCAAGCAGCGAAAATGCATCGCCGGAAGTTTCCCGTCATTTCTTTTCAATGTCTGCGTTAGGCTTCCTGTTAACTTCTCTTCAGGTAACAGACAAACGAAATTCCCGCTACAGGCTCCCGTGTGGCAGCCGAAATGTCAGTGAACTTGCTACTAGTTTGATTAGGGCTTGTCTTCGTGTCTTTTGGCAATACCTGTTTTTCCGGCCAGAATGGTTGCTGTCAAACTTTGGATTTAAAGTAATAGTACTTAAAGGATAGGGAAGATGAAGACAAGGAGAAACCTTGTAGAAAACAAGAGATTTCGCAGAAACATCGAAAGAAGCGGAAAGAAAAAGTAACGGCAAACGTGACGAAAGAAAAATAAAGGAATAACAAGTCAGAAATTTGGTATACGAATAAAGAGCAAGGGCTGGGTTCGGCGAACCACTGCGAAATTTAGGGAAGAAAGATAAATGTCAGGGTTAATAATTTCGGTGACAGGGGAAGAAAAAACGCACTCATTTCACGAAAGTTCATCGACAGAGTAAACAAAAAATATCAAAACAGAATAATTAGAAAATGAACACAGAGAAAAACAAAGGTGACATGGGGGCATGGCAAGTTGGAAGGGAAGCTGGTAATTAGCAAATTAATGAGCTTGATGACACAAAGGGTTGCGGTGATTGACCTCGCCAGAAGCTCGTGAGGTCCGGGCAACCGTGCGGGTTCATTTTTTATGACTGCGAGTAAGGAATGTAGCTCTGGTCCGTGTTCGCAATTTCGTGTTCGTGTTCTCACCGAAGAAACGTATTCCTTTAATTAGGATAAATGTACGCCTCGCGTTTTCTTGCACAGCGTCTAATTACCCGCTTTACGAAAGCGATCATTTCTCATAGATTCCAACATCTGCTTTGAATTGGCGCAATTTCTATTTCGTCAAAAGGAAAATGTATTTCTGCGTCGATAACAGATTGCGCGTTCAAGATCGCGGTCAATGAACCCACATTATTTTCGAGGTGTGTACCAGGTGTGTTTTTTTTTTGATACGGGAAATTTTAGAAATTGTGTTTGGCAGATGACACAATGCTAAACCTTGAGCTAAATTACTCGATGAGGCGGCCATTACTTATCTTAATACCCCATTATCGTAATTATCTAATTATCATAATTACAATAAGTAACTTTTCAATTCCCTTCGTCATGTCTTTAGGTGCTGCAACCTTGCGGGGATGGTCATTCCACCCAAGCGAATTACCTTCATGCGTGCCTTTGCCACAAGTCCCAGCTGAGTTCACCTTTGCTCTAAATGCAGCTCGTGCTTGCAGCTGTTGACTTACAACGTGGCAAATTGCACCGGCGCTGTCTCGCCCTGGTAACGGCAGGGCAGCTCGTTCCTCGTAGCACTCCTCTTCTCATTACGGCGCGATGGCGCAATGATTACACTTGCAGTGTAGACCCGGCACTACTGTTAGCTTTAGCAACAACATCACGACGCGATGTTGTTCGAGTGAAAGTTACGTCACCTCGTTACAGAGCGGTGGCAATCTATGATAATGGGACGAGGGGCAGATGGGTGCAAACAGAAAGGCATTCGCTGTGTGACTGTCTGTGCTGGCAGGCGCAGGCGTTGTGCCTTCCACGCTAGAGGATAAGGTCACTGCTGTACTCCGCATCCCTTCTTGTCGCTGCTCTGTGCTTACTTACCTAATAGAAGAGTTAACGAGGTGGCCCCTCTTGTTCACTGAACGTCAGCACTCCCACTTCGTATGTTGACACAGCGGCCACGAAGCCAGACCCTGCTAAGAAATCGCCGTGACTGTCAAGTTCATTTCTCTTATGTGACACTTGTATACTGTGTGCTGCCGTTTATTTTGTTTAGTTTAGTTATGTTTTGAAGAGCTGCATGCCATTAATAAATCGCCGGGGGTCCAGGCACTATACGCCGTTTGTGAGAGCCGTGGTAAGAAAATCGAAAGTTATACCGGTAGCAAAGCGCACGTTCTTCGATTTCGTTTTTCTTTATTTGCGCCAACCAAATTGAAAATACAACATATCCTTGCGAATAGAGCGAGTTCGAAAATATCCATCATGATGAGCGCGCACGCAGAACACTCTTTCAAGGACATACATCTCGTGTGTTTTCGTATTCTATCTCTCTCCCTTTTTTAAAAAATTTGTTAATTAGAAATTTACCTTACATGTGACGTAAAACGTGTTAAGCATGCGATCTAAGCTGGTTTTAATGCGATTAAAGGCTTAAATGAGGATGGATTGGCGTGGGGGGAAACTTGCGCACTGACTGAGGAGAAGGAGGGCAAGTGAGCATCACAAGGCGGCGATGAGCCTGGTGGTTTGAAGGTGAGGGGAAAAACAAGCAAGGGGGGGGGGAGTTCTGGAGAATAAAAAGAAAAGTATCACTTCCCAGAAAAGGCTCTGAAGAACAAGTGGAAACGTCATGTGCCCTCGGGCTTGGGAAAAGCGACAGCGCTGGCTCAGGCACTCAATGTGCCCAACGTTCTTATTGTTCATCGTTGCTCCATCAGTAGCGGCAGCAGCGCGGACGCCAGCCAAACGTTAGCTCCGCGAGGTGGCCTCGGAGGCGTGCGCAGGATGTTGCTTAACGAGCAACGTCGCAGTGCGATATAGCATGCGCCACAAATTTTACCCCTGCGTCGTAAGTTTTTTTTTTGTTGTTTTTTTTTTTCACGGACGACTGTTGGAAGTCGCAACTGGCGATAAGCGTTGGAGCAAGGAGGCTCGCTGCAGCCTCACTCACATGCCACCGCCGGCGGCGCTTGTGCTTCGCCAGATCTGCTCGTAATAACACCAGTGATGCACGACAATGGAGTTGTTCTATCTATGTGGCCGTTTGTGTACGCGCGCAGCCATGTGTAGTCTACCGCTGGGGCTTCACTATCAAAACACCTGCGAAAGAGGCTCAGAGGATAGGGTGTCCTGCTGAGCGTGAATCCGCGGTATCAAGTCTAGGCACCGGTAGTGCCATTCTTACGTGAAAAAACGTTCGAGTAATTGAAGTCATTGCATGTTGAAGAGCCCCTGGTGGTTTAAATTAGGTTTCGTCTTTTACGGCGTCTCCTATAGCTCAGGTATGCCTCGTATGCTAGATACTATGAATGAAAACACTTTTTGGGTGCATCACTGAATGAAAGAGTATTTACAAGTTTTTTTTTTGTGAGATGCAGTTTATCTTGACACAGTGAGATCGTTAAGCGTTATCTGTCACTATTTTCGTTTTTTCTAGATTCGCTGTGGTCTCAAGTTTCTAATTACTCTGATTGGTCATGCTCAGGAGTCATGGATAAGTGGTTCCTGATTTTGTATTCCTTGGCAGAAATATTTTTATTAGTAACTGCTAATGAAGGAATGTTTACACAATTCGCTCAAATATCTGACTCTTGCAGGCTCCCGATAGGCCTCCTATATAAATAAAACATTCTCTTTGACACCTTATTTAGATGCCCCTATGCAGCGATGTTAGGAAGATTGAAGAGCTTGATGCTGTGGACGCTTAAAATGGCAATACGTTTAGAACTTTACTATTGTGAAAACATCAGAATGCTTCATCCAGCAGCGAAAATCAAGTGCGCGCGATCCTTTATCCTTTCTTCAATGGTAACGAAACAGTTGCGAAAATATATACACAGATAACGTCATTCGCACATAATGTTAACTAAAATTGAAGTGGTAAGCCTCTGTGTGAAGGTTCTTTGTTTCAGGCTTGCTCTCATAGAAAGCTTTTAAACATATACGGAACTGCTTCAGTTCCGATTTCCTGTGCATATTACGGTACGTAACATACGTACTAAACGTATTACATTACTTACAACTATAGTATTAAGTTTTCTTTTAACTGAACACTTGTTGTTTCTTTTAGCTATGTTGTGTTCGCATTTCTTGCCACAAAGTAAGGTGCTCGTGACTTGCGCACACCCTATTAACCTTGTGGAATGTTGTTCATTTCATTAGCTTGCGTCCCTAATTGAAAACATAGTGAAATCACTGTAAATTTCGGTGCCTCTGCTACAGACGCGTTAGCGGCCTACTATTTAATTATTCAAATAGGTTGCCGCAAGTTCCGAGAAGCAATATTGCATCGTTAAGCTCAATTAGTTTTCCACAGTTAGACGCCTGAGTAGCCAGTATAATTTAATCTTTCGCTGCTAAATGAAAGGTACTTTCGTTCAAATTGTTTCAGAGACTTGTACAACGAAATCGATCCTGTATGTCGCACGTACTCGAATAGGCAACACGGAGTTCTACTCAACCTCCAGTTTCCTATTAAGCTGCAGCTACATATGACGCGTGCTATCGGCGTAGCTCTGCCGTGTCTTCTAAATTCGGCGCCCTATTTCAAACAGCGAAGTACCCACGATGTTCTAGCGGCCGAAACTGGCACTGTCGTATTTGTGTTTGGACTATTTTTACTTCATGTTCCCGAAGTTCGGCCTAAAATATACAAAGTGGTCGTCGTGCATTCATGCGTAGATGTGCCAACGTCTCGCGAGGTCACGGGAGAAAAAAAATGAGTCAGATATGCAATCTAGGTGGTTTCTGATTTCGCGTTCTCGTGACGCAGCCCTCGTAAATGCCAACTAAAAAGGAGCTGGATGAAGAGTTAAAGAAACTTTGCAACCGTCGTGTCTGGCGTACCACAACTAAGCGTATTGGATATATTCGCGTATCTTCATGTTCATCTCCAGTGTCATTGTGGAACCTCTGAAAGGGATTCCTATACCGTGCAGGTAAAGTCTCCTGCAACTGCCACATGTGGCAACTAAACTCTTCGGCAAAAGGTGCCATTGTTTTTAGTTTCTTACTAAGGATTCCTTTAGGGACCCGTGGCTACCGCCATTCTGAGCTCTGTTGGCGATCCAAACCATGGGCAGTAGGGCAAAATCACGTCGTATCTTCTACGAACTGGACAATGGCCATGCGCTCCGGAGTCAACAAAGAAACGACGCCTCGTCCCGGTCAGTGAGCACTTCTCCCGAGGCTAGACTCATTTGGATTCAGCGTGGTGGGCCGCGCCCTATTCGATAAGAGGTGAGAGAGCGGCAAGTCGCATTATCATACGGCTCACGACGAGCTGTGCATATAGTTTCGGCACTCAGCCATTGGCCTTTCCTCGTGGCCTTTTTAGTTTTGCGTATGGGCGGCGTTTTTCTCACGTCACATTGTTTCTCGGTGAGATGGGCCTGACGCTCTGATTGGCGACGAGCTCAGAAAGAGCTTCATCGCCGGCATTGAGGTTCTTGAGAAGACGCGTGCATTGATTTACTCATGGTTACGCATGCCATCCGTCTATGCCAGATGCAGATGCGGGCAGTATACACGCGCACGAATGACCAGCGAGGAAAGGACACTATAGGAGGAACAGGAATTCCTTGGCTACTTAATTATACAACTTATTGAAATCTGCTTGCCTGTTGACCGACGAGATATTGCGCGTCCTCTCCTCGGCCTTCCTCAAGTAGTCTGGTCTCGCACTGTCGTAGAGGAACAGTAACTGGCATGCAGGTCGCTCGATGCAATGAAATCTTTGCTACGTCTAACACTTACACAAGGCTAGGTCCACATGGGGGCATGTTATTTCCCTATTTTAATGATGGACAACCGCACCTTTGACGCCTGCGACGGCGGTGAGGCAATCGCACGACTGCTTTGCATTTTTCGCGCATTAGTAAATGGAGAAAATGGTGCTGCGTACTGCGATAGAGAGACCATAGGAGTAAGTGGCCACTGTCGGAAGACGAGATTAGGACAGTAGTCGCACGACTCACAACTGACGTCTGCGCTAACGTTTGCTAGTGGGCTCGGTCGTTTTCTACGATCGCCGGATCGACAACGTAGGCTGTGACAATGGTGCGTGTCCTTTGTGAACATCACTTTTCCTTCCTTGCCTTTCATCTCCACCTCTACTCTTTTTGCCCATGCAGAGTAGCAAACTAGGGACCTTTCTAGCTAGCGTCCTTGCCTTTCCTCTCTCTCTTCATCTCTTCCTTCCCACCAACCACTGACTCACTCCTCCACCTGGAGCTCTCTCTCTCTCTCTCCCTTCTCTACACCTATAGCTGAATGAAAACCTGGAACACACTTAAAACCATGGTTCACGCATCCGTATGGCCTGTGAAGCATAGTGAGAAGAATGCTGCGCGGTTCACAAGAAGCTTATTACCGTGCTCATCACTCCAGCCATCCGCGACTTCGGTGTTTTCCCTTATTATGTACCGGCTGGACGTGGTAGTTAGATGAGAACCTCATATACTGTGCCTACTGGGCAAAGGAACCAGGCTGTGAAATTTCATCTCGTCTGTTAGCCGTCTCTAAAAGGATGTGGGTGTCTCCACTGAGCCGCGCAGTTTTAATTTTTCGTAGCTATCTTCGCTTATAGCGCACACCCGCTAATCGCGGTGTACCGCTAACGTTGTACGGGGATCAGCATCGTGCACCTGCATTTGTCTTCATTTCCAGCTGTAGGCAAATGATGAAAAAAAGGTTAAGAAATTAGGATGTGGCTTTCAATAGCCGGCGTTAAGTTTTCATTTCGCGCTTCGTTTCATGCGTATACAGCCATACGGATGTGTGCGCAGTCGTCCAGTACTTTGTTGTTAATCCGAAATTATTGGCTGTGTAAATCAGCTTCCGTTGCATCATTACTTTTAGTGAAGTTAATTTCAGGCTTTCTCAATATATCTTTTGCGTAATCTTATCATTTCCCGCTAATTTAGCTTTCTTCACCCTCATCCAATCCAGCATAGCGTGTCAGGAGTTAAGAGGAAAATGCAGCAACGGAAGATTAATGCTGTGTCCCTACGCAGTGTATGTGCACCATCGTAGAAAGAAATCCAATCCAAATAGCCCGATTCTTAGCCAATCCGCCATAGTGGGTATGAGCCACTCGTAGTACCAACCAAACCAACTAAAGCTGTGGGGATAATCTCTGTATCACGTCAGCGGTTTCAGTCTCATCGCATTCCTGACTTCCTAACCATATTTGAGGCATAATTATTGGCAATTGTCTGAGCCTTACGATAACTTCAGCAGAATTCTTCGTCAGATAGTATTTTTCCTCCTGACTCTGTTTGTGTACGCAGAGCACTTCCAGCATCCTGAAATTCGAGAATGCTGCAGGAATTACCTGCAGTGGTAATTCCCGTACTTATGGCAGATTAGCTATTAGATTTAAACAACGGGTCACAATGGATTGCATCCTAAAAAGAATACAGATTCACTTAAAGACTATGCCTCAGTTGTGTTGCTGTCTCCGTTCAGTCTAATTCGGAATACACGTCACTCCAGCTAGGTGCAGACATTTCTGCCTATCCAATATCTACTCTGCTGTAATCTCAGAGTTCCATTATTTGTGTCTCCCTTACAAAAATAATTGGAGGCCACGGAGATAGTGTAAAGCTTCCCTTAGAAAACAGCGTTGTCGTATACAGCCGTTGAATTTCTAGTAACCAGGTCTAGTCTTGATGGGTCTCATTTGTGTTATTTTTCCAGTGCACCTGAATCTGTTGAGCACTTTTTTTATCCCTACGGTGACTTTTAAAACAACAAAAAATATTTTAGAAATTCTTTAGCCAGTTGAAATTTTCACTTACATCGTTAGCCATTCTCTTCCTTAGGGAGTCCTCGCTGTATTATAGCCACTGAAAGCTCTATATTGCAATTTATAACTTTTGTTTCGGAAACAAAGCAAGTGTTTATAGCTTCAATTATTTGAAATAATTTTATTCAAAAATTCATTGCAGCCTTCCTTTAACTTCCTCATTTTCCCTCTTTATACCCTAAGCCAACATCTAATGCTAAAAGTATTACTTAGGCTATAATATGATTTAATAAAAAAAACTCACTGTAGAGCGGCCGGCTTCCTGGCCAATCTCCCGTAATGGATAAGAACCATTGTCCGGAAACAAAATAGTAATGAACCAATGGAGAGAGAGAAACGTTTATTTGAATTGGCTCGGGGAATATTCCACCTAAGCTGGAGCCCTTAGCTCGAGGCTCCATTGTCCCTGGTCACCCAGTGTTCCCGCTGGATCAGCCGTCGCCGCTCCTGCGACTCCGAGCTGGATAGCACAGCTAGGCCAGCATAGGTCAGTACAGTGACCTGTTCATCACAGCTGGTCGGCAAAGCCCAAGAGCAAGGTGAGAGCATTTCTAAGTACAGGGATATAGCTTGGGCTTTGCGCCACAGGAGGGGCATTATGTGGGATATTGTGTCGGATGAAAGATGTGAAGGGTATAGAGACAAGGTAATGAATTAGTTTGTAGTTGTCGTGACGGCAACGATTTATTCTAGTTAAGGATACAGGGCTCTGAGAGAGTGTTTCTTTTGTCTTTACTGTTGTAACTGTGCCATACCTGCAACTGGATACCTCGATGATATTTTTGAAAATTCTGCGAAATGGAGTTGAACTCGGAATAATTAGTTTCTCGCACAAAAGCGAACAGTGCAAGTGAAAGTACTGGCACTGCTTTTGATCCTAGAGCGGTCCTGAACGCTGACCAAGATATATTACAGGCAGCGATTCGGTAACCCAAGGTCGTCTGCCTAATGTCTCTTCGTAATGAGGAGGAGGACACAATGCGAAATATTCCCGCTACATTGCGCGCACTTCTCGTGTACGCCGTATAAATTGCCGTGCGACTGGGCGCTCGAGGCACTTTGCGTGTATTCGGCGGTTTCTTTCACGCTCGGAAAAACACTTTTATGTAGCACGTATTGAGGAACAGAGAGCTGTATCGGGAGTTTTTCATGTCGCTTTGCAATTTTCTCATTGACGCTTTTCATCTCACTATAATATTTCATATGTCGAATAATTAATTGAGAGTGATTATCCAGTTGAAGAAAATGAAGAAAGAACAGCTTGAGTATAACGGAAGGGAAAAGGCTGCCCTTGGCCAGCCAGGCAGGACATTTAGCAAAATGAAATTTTACGCTAGCACAAGAATGGTTCTTTTCGGATATGTAAAGCGCCTCACTTAACTACTTCATTTATAGAAGAAGAAGCTCGATGCATTTGGTATGGTGAGTTTTTCTTTTTTTGTGCGTGAAATACAGGCACCAATAGAGGGAAGGAGGTTGCAATTACTGAAGAAAGCGAAGAGGTGGCGATCGCGTCGCAGGCATTGGGAGTCCCATGGAATAATGTCCGGCCGTGTCCCTCTCAGCAATGCGGAGTTTCTATTATCCTATTACGATGTCGAATACCGCAGTTAAATCTGTGCATGAGTAGGCGAAAGTTCGCACCATCGAACCTTTGTGCGCCGTGTGGAGATATAGAATCACTGGATCCTTCCTGCTTTTCTTGCCGAAAATATTATTCATAAAGAAATACATACTTAGAGCAGTCCCTATTCAGTATGGATCTTCCTCTCCTGGTGATAAATATTTTATCTCTTGGTGGAAGTGCACTTGGCCGAATCCGAAAGGAAGTATGTCACATTGTGCATGAGTACGTCGTTGCTACAGGGAGACTCATTTTAAAGACCGTTTCGTCGTAATTCACACTACATCGCATTACTTTTATAGTATAACGTCTTCCTTACAACTGGCACGACCAATTTTAATGGTCGTGCCAGTTGGTAACACACAAGAAAAAGTGATTTATTATCACTCCTAATTAAATATATTTTATTTTATATACATGTATTGTCGTCTCAGTGCGAAAGATAGCAGGAGTGTGGACAGAAGTTGCTTACGTAGGTAAAGTAAAACATGACGCAGCATACCAGCATACCAACGCAACATACCACTGCAAGTTTACGAAACACGAAACTGCATTAGCGTGCAAGCAACACAGGAGCATGTTGCATTTACGCGTAGATCATAACAAAAGAACAAAACAGAACAGTCTTGCGCCTGAAAAGCATGTGTTGAAGTTTACAAAAATAAAAATATAGAGCGAGCAAGCGGATCTTTGAACTAACGAGACATATGATGACAGATTTCTTTTGCAAATTTCGCGGACGGTAACTGCCGAAAGGAGCCGTCAAGACCATTCCAGAGTTCTACTGTTCATGGGAAAAAAATGAAAATTTAAAACTAATTATGCATATCAGACGTTGTGGGGTACTGTACTGTGCACTGCAAGAATTGTAAGAGCTCTCGAAAAAAAAAAAGACAAAAGTTATGCCTGTAGCAACGGGCGGCTTTTCTCTTTTGTTTTCTCGTTATTCGTGGTAGCGCTCATGGAAGCATCCCACGCCAACAGTGGCACAGATACATCTACAGGAAAAGGGGAAGAAGCAGTCGTCCCCCGTAAGCAGCTCAGGGAAGAAAGTGGGGAAGAATGTTAGTGATTTCTAAATAAAGTAGATGCGATACTCTTTCACGTGACATGAGGTTACCCCGAGTAAACAGAAGAAAATTTGGAGGTAGCTGGATTTTAACTCGAAATTGCTTTGCCAATAAGGTTTTGAGCTCGGATGCACGTTGTTTACGAGATTCGGAAAGTAGCGCGATGTTGTCCAACCTTTGATAAATATGTGCATTGGGGAATGCATTGCGGACCTTTCTTAGCTTCCTGGGTTCTCATCGAGCTGGCTTGTGTTAGTGATCATGCGTACCTCGTAGTCATGTTCTCATTGTGCGCATGTTTCCTTCTTAGTTTATGTTACTTTGCAGGTTCATTATAGGCCTCATGGTCTCATTTTCATTGCACGCAAGAAACTCAAGTATCAATCATAGGACTCGTCAGGAGAACCATACATCAGCGAAAACAGAACTGTGCGTAACACAGGCCAGCTGGTTTGTATAGCCGTCGTGTAAAATCAGCATCGATGCCAGTTATGACCAACGTACTTCGTTCTATAGCTTGAGTTCCGCTGAATCTCGTATTCCACGTTTAGGTGAAGTGCGCAAAACTGTGCATCATCATCATCACAGTGATGCACAATTTGGCGCATCACTGTGCAGTTATTGCGCAAAACTGTGCAGATATTTTCTAAACCTGTCGCGCGACTGGAACAGACCCTCGAGCTTGTGCAAATGCCAGCGGTGGGTTAAGGCGCTAAGCCCCGACGAACGTTTCTCGTATATGATATATTCGGCAACGGCGTGGGATACGAGTGAAACGCTAGTTTCACGAGCGCACTCTGCAGCGCGTATAAAATTGTTCCGTAGGGAACGTCGTGCTGCGATTATCACGGGTCACAAATTCCACCTTCGCCTCGTAAAATTTCTACGGATGACTGTCGACATTGCATTGCGAAACACGTTGCGATGCTCCAGCGAGACTTGCTTCATCCTCGATGCTATCCTGGCAGCAGTTTCTTTCCTTTCGTGATTTTTTAGTGTATTTTATCTGCAATAGTACTCGAATGTTTACATTTACGGACAAATATTGTGCAGATTATGGTCCCATGGTCTGGTGGCTTCCACGCTATGGTTAAGGTGTACGTACTAGAGCTACACGTAAACAAAGAGTTGAAACGAATACCAGAGCTGGAGATCACAAGGCAAAATAGCGGGCTCTGAATCTGTCTCAAGTGCTGCGTTCCACTGCGAAAGACAGTGTTCATTCCTTTGTACCCAACCATCTTGCCCAGCAAGAAACACTGCTGAACGTTATGTCTGGGAAGCCATATCTGCTCAAGCCTTCAGTGGTTGTGCATGCTCGATCACGTAGCTATTTTATCGATAGGGCCATTTGCGACGCACTGCGCACATGCGTCGCGTAATCGCTCACTGAAGTATAAAAAAAATACAAAATGCCCGCACAAATATTTAAAGTATATGCTGTTTCTTTCTTTTTTTTTGCTGAGTCTGAGTTCATCCTATTGACTCCCAATTGCCATAGCCGCACTTCAAGTACGCGATACGGTGCAGAATGCGGAAAACTTTCGTGCGGTAAATTTTTGTGTCACGCTTAATAATACACGACACTTGAAAAACTTAGGTATACCCTTCTAGCTCAGATGGTTCTCTGAGATTCTAGGTGCTATTAATGAAAACAAGGCTTTGAGGCATCGCGGAAAAGTGCCATACTCACGGAACGAAATCTGAGAGAGAAATTTGAACGTATAGAGTACGCCATGTGTGCGATTACTTCAGAGGGCCATGCCATGTCACTACGGGTATGGTCTCCAAAGGCGAAGTAGTCCCTGATCTCACCGCAGAAGTGAAAATTACACCTCACTCTCGCCCCTTCTCGGAAGAAAAAAATTTAGGTGCGTGGAGAAGAGTTGACTATGCCCAACGTGCCATGAAGTCACTCTTGTGCTTTCTACGGGAGACTGGTATAGACGATCGTCTCTAGAACCTGTGAGATGTGCAGACAATGCGAAATGTCTTTACGCGATAACATTTTGTGCGGGCAAAATTACTCTCGCGTGTATTGTGCCTACAGTGCGCATCCGCCTATTGGACAACGTGTATATAGTATTTCATTGTACCATAACATAATCACCTGCCACCTACCTTTCCCTATATTCCCACTTCCCCTTTCCCCAGTGAGGAGTAGCCGGCTAGAGACACGCTTTCTAGGCCAACTTTCCCTCCTTTCACTTCATTAATATCTACTCCTCCTCCTCCTACATCGATGTCGCATGGACTGGTAACAGTGGATACGAAAGCTATCAAGTTAGTCCTAAATTTACGTATTTCGCTCTGCTTATATAGTATAATCCGAGTGCGCTTCCTGAGGCACAAGTAATTTTTAAACACGGTGGCCTGGAAAAGAATTCACTTTTTCTTTCTGTATTTATGTCTTTGTCGGGGGAAAAGGGGGTGCGGGGTAAAATGCATTCTGATTGGTCTTACTCAGTGGCAGGATACAAGCAGAGTTTATTATTTTTTTGTTCCCTTACTATATGTGTTGCTCTTCGCGCAAAGTAGAATAACATGAAGCAAGGTAACACACACAAAAAAAACGAGAAACAGGTTCAGGTGGCGTTTCCGTGTGTATATTGCGTAGAAAAACGAAAATTGGTGTTTTTTTGTACAAAATAGCTACACGGTGCCAGTAAATTGGTCGTTAACGTTTTCATACGTTGGCTGTATGCTAACTAATGGAAACGTGGTGTTGGACGAAAATAATGAAGACGTGATAATCTTTTGGGAGACATGACCTAACGTCGCGCGATTCATGGCTGATACCCCGTAGTGGGTTGAGCCATAGCCGTCGGCACCAAATCAAACTAAATCGCGGCCAATCCCCGATAGTGGGTAGGAGCCACATACGTGATAGGAAGCAGCGTCGGTTCATGACCAAAGGCTGGATGTGTGCCTCTAAATTCCAGTAATAGCAACTACGTCCACATCGACGAACGTGTTCGTGTAAGCTCTTTCATTTCTCAAGCGCCCATTCACTCGAAATGTCACTCGTATTCCTAATATCAACTTTCGGACGAATACATTTTTTGCGTGTTGCAAGCGACTTGACTACCACCGCAGCAAGTGGTCTACCATATGGTTTTCGTAATTCTTCTTACTGTTTGATTCTTCGATATAGTCAAACGGAGGGAGTCGCACGGTTATGTCACTGGTGGGCGGCCCTTGTCCTGTCATCCGCGTGTATATTGCGGTGTGTATTTTCAAACTGCTGACCCACTTTCCAGTAAACCTGCGCCCCAAGGCAAAAGCGACCGGACTGACATTGCAATCAGTGTATCTTTGTGCCCTAGTTTAATTTTGCCATGTGCAAAACGCACACCAGTTTTTTTTTTCTGATCGACATTTGTGTGGTACCGAGCATCCGCTGATCGCGGTCGGTGGTTCGACTTTATTTTAACGCTGAAAAACGAAACATTCACTTTCGCAAAGCTAATATTCGACAACTGAAAAAAGGAATTTTAGACAGGTTTGCCTTTAGTTGCACTCACTCTACTTTTTTTTTTTTGCTGCTTCTCAGTGTGCAGTATCTGTTACACGCAAGTATAGAGGCTGTGTTGTCTGCGACCTTCATGCTTACTGCGAGCTGTTTAAACAGGTTTCTGTGGTATTTCAATCCTTCCAACACCCTGGGGAACAAAAAAAAATTCTTACGCTTCATTAAACTCTTAATTGCGTAAGCAGGCCTTCAGTGACGCTGTCATAAAAGGATTGAATATCTGGATGACGCTTTGTAAAGGGCAGAGGGCGATATGATTAGTCCGAATTTATTGTGTTTGGCTTTCTTAGCTTTCCCATTGGCTCTCTCAGCCTACATATATGTTGCCCCTTCCAATAAAGTGCCAGCTGTACTTGACTGCTGTGTCCCGTTGTTCCTCGCTCAGTCTGTCTGCGCTGTTAACACTGTAAGTGTACATTGTGCCGCGTTGCTTCCATTGTGCTCAATAAAGATATCTTGTTCTGTTAAACTTAGTTTATGTCGGCGAATTTTCCCTGTGTTCGGAGCTTTGCCAGCCGACTACCTGTTTCGAATCTCCGGGCTTACTTGTGGACGTGTTGTCAACAGTGCAGAGTTGCCAGCCGAGTACCTGTTTCGAATCTCCGAGCTTATTGTGGACGTGTTGTCAACAGTGCAGATTAACATGGACCAAAACGAAGCTAAGGACACGGAGCGGCCGACGGCCAGTGGCGCGAATGGTCAACCCGCAACGCCAGCCGTTGAGGTGTCCAGTCTGACCAGAACCCGGTCCGTCGACTCGCAATTGCCACTGCTAGCTAGTTTTCGGGATGTGGAATCGGCTGCATCGACAGACGTGGCCTCGACGACAATCCCGCTTCCAAACCTGATTGCGGAGTTGCACGTTGATCCGGCGGCAGCTCATCCGCCTGCGGTCACGGCTACGACTGTGGATTTGGCAGCGCACGCCGCTTCGTCTACGACTCGGCCTGCAGTTGCCCCTGCGCCTTCTGCCGCGGCTACTGCTGCGGAAGCTAGCAGGGAAAGCCAACGTGCGTCCTCTGCGCGGAAGACGAAGCGCAGTAAGTCCGATAAATGCGTAGTTTTTTGTCCCGCACTCGCCGGTTTGATGGGAAAGTAGAGAGTAACAGCAAATCGGATTGTACTGGCAAACTTATCTTTCAACGCTCTTCTTTATTTATTTTGCAGAAAAAAGTTGATTATTTGCTGAGAAAGTGCTCGCCGCACTTGTATTTCCTTTATTTTTTTCTTGTGAATTGCGTGCCTTGACCAGAGCCCAAATAAGTCAGTGTGACGTCTTGGATGTCTAGGAACTCTAGCGGATTTGTGCCTTTCTCACGCACAAAAATTGATCTAAGCTTTGTGGATTGCGTCATTGGTCCCTTTAGACTGCAATGCAGTTGATTACCGGTGAAATTTTTCACTGAAGACAGAGCGGGCACTGTGGAACTTCGCAACGACACGGGCCAGCTGGTGCGGGGGGTTCAGTGCACCATCGCCATTCGCCTTGCGTATTCGAGTATTTCTTTGCTTGCGAATTCACCGCTCCCGAAAAGAGGGGCTCGTTTGCTTCGTCAGAATAACAATTTGCTAATGCAACCTAATTTGTTGAAGTGCAAAAGCTATTCGAAATTATATTGTTATTCAGGAACTTCTGAATCAATTTAGATGACGTAAGTTTACCTTGAAACAAAGATGCGCAGATCCGATGTCCATGTTGCATTTTGTGTGTAGCGAAGCTGGTCGTGAGCTGGCTACACAATAAACTGCGATGCGTACAATTGTCCTCATTCTCATCCCGTGCAACGCATTCTCTCACACAATGTTTTCGTTTACGAACTGCCCAGGTGAGAACCTTAATTCCATGCAATGCTTTATTGCTTATGGGTGTCACCGCTGGCAAACTTAGCCGGAATGCGAACGCCGAATGAGGCCGGGGCACAGTGTTGTCACAGTACTGTACATTATTGTACAGTGCTGTAAAAATACAGTGGAATGCACGCGAAGGTACGAGCGTGAAATCTGGTGCATTGCTAGGCCAGCTTCCTTGAAGTGAGAAACCGATTCGGCATCATAATTAAGTCCATAATGGTTATTGGATGTTTCCCTACAGGACAACTACTGTCTCAAGAGCCTAAGGAATGCAAAAAGAAAGGGCGCCGCGCTTGCTGTAAGTAGTTAAAACAAACACTCCTTGCACAATAGGCACATATCCGTACCCACATTTGCAACGGCACTGCTTTCTTTCGTACTATTCGCACCAATGATATTGTAACGATGTTAGTAAAACAAGGATATTTATTAAAGGCGAACTTGTGCCCACTAGTAAAAGTCACTGAGATCGTGCAGAAATCCGCGGCAGTCGTGTTCTCAAGCTGGGCTCGAACCGTCTTCCTCTTCTCCTCGCGTGACACCTCGTGCGCGTGGCGCATGCGAGCCGGGTCCAACTGGCTGCCCGTGCCACGAATATCGCTGCCTGTTGTTGCTGAACAACGCCACTGTACGGCGTGCACAGTGCCCAGTGCAAAGGGCGCGCAACTTGAATGTCACCAAGTTTGTCGTGGCATTATCCCCCTCCTTACCGCATCGGCCCGATGCGTGAGAGGATGTAGGGGTTCCTGTGGGCGCTCACTTTTTTTTTTGTTGTTGTTGCTGTTGTTCATGACCTCTCCTGGTAGGGTTTCATGCGGACAACATGTACAACTTCCGTGGAGTTGCGCCGTCTTGGGCTCTCGTGTCCAGCGGATTTCACTTCGTAAGTAACGTCGCTTATACGACGAAGTATTTCGTAAGGGCCGAAGTATCTGCATAGAAGCTTTGCAGACAGTCCACGGTGGCGCACTGGGGTCCATACCCACACCTTGTCACCGGGCTGGTAATGAGCTTCACGACGGCGCTGGTTGTACCGGCTGGAGTCGATGCGTTGTTGGCGGCGTATTCGGTACCTTGCCAGCTGTCGTGCCTCCTCGGCTCGTTGCAAGAAATCATCCAGGTCAGATGAATTATGGGTTTCTTCATCTAACGGCAACATAGCATCCAAAGTTGTGGATACTGTTCGGCCGAATACAAGTTGAAACGGGGTGACTCGTGTTGTTTCCTGAACGGCCGTATTATATGCGAAGGTGATGTATGGCAAAATTTCGTCCCACAGCCTATGTTCAACGTCGACATACATCGAAAGCATGTCGGTCAGTGTTCTGTTAAGGCGTTCAGTTAAACCGTTTGTCTGAGGGTGGTACGCCGTAGTTTTCCTATGATCAGTATGTGTCATTCGCAACAAGCATTTCATTAGGTCCGCAGTAAAGGCCGTTCCACGATCGGTAATAACAACTGTGGGAGCGCCATGCCTGAGCACGATATTGTGGACAAAGAATTTTGCAACTTCGACAGCCGTTGCATTGTACAGGGAATCAGTTTCTGCGTAACGGGTCAGATAGTCCGTGGCCACAACTATCCATTTTTTGCCTAAAGATGATGTTGGGAAGGGTCCAAGGAGGTCCATACCGACTTGTTGGAATGGGGCTTTTGGTGGTTCTATTGGCTGGAGGAGGCCGGCCGGTTTTACGGATGGGGTCTTGCGCCTTTGGCACTCGCGACAAGTCTTGACGTAGTGCTGCACTGATGCTAATAACTTGGGCCAGTAGTATTTCAGACGAATCCTGGCGACTGTACGGCTCACACCCATGTGTCCAGACGTCGGCTCATCGTGACAGGCATGCAAAATTTCTTCTCGCATAGAGGTGGGTACGACAAGTAAAAACTTTGTCTCGCTGTTCTCGAAGTTTCTCTTGTAGAGTACACGTCCTCGCAGACAGAACGAGGATAGCCCCCTAGAGAAAATACGCGGCAGTTGAACGTCGAGTCCCTCCAGGCGCTGTATAAGTGGAAGCAATTCCGGGTCATCTCGTTGTTGTTGAGCAATTTGTGACGCGTCAACAATGCCAAGGAACGGGAAATCCTCTTCTTCTGACACAGGTGTCTCGACGGGTGCGCGTGACAAGCAGTCGGCATCGCTGTGTTTCCTCCCGGATCGGTATACGACAGTAATGTCATACTCTTGAAGCCTAAGGCTCCATCTTGCTAGTCGTCCGGATGGATCCTTGAGATTCGCCAGCCAGCAAAGCGAATGGTGATCGCTGACTGCTCGGAATGGTCTACCATAGAGGTAGGGCCGAAATTTACATATTGCCCATATGACTGCAAGGCACTCTTTCTCGGTTGCGGAGTAGTTAGCCTCTGCTTTCGAGAGCTTACGGCTGGCATAAGCAATTACTTTCTCCTGGCCGTTATTCCACTGCACAAGTATGGCACCGAGGCCGACGTTACTCGCATCGGTATGAACTTCAGTGTCGGCTGTCTCATCAAAATGGGCAAGGATGGGAGAAGCTTGCAGGCGTTTCCTTAACTCGTCAAAGGCGTCTTGTTGTTCGCTTTTCCACATGAAAGGTTGATGTTCTCTTGTCAGTATTGTAAGAGGCTCAGCAATGTTTGAAAAGTTTTCTACAAATCTTCTGTAGTATGCGCATAAACCCAAGAAACGGCGCACCGACTTTTTGTCTGTGGGTGTCGGGAACCTCGCAACAGCTGCTGTCTTTTCGGGATCTGGTCGAACGCCTTTAGCACTGATAACGTGTCCGAGAAACCGAAGTTCATCGAAGCCGAATTGACAATATGCATGCCA
This sequence comes from Dermacentor albipictus, assembly GCF_038994185.2. Taxonomy (NCBI): domain Eukaryota; kingdom Metazoa; phylum Arthropoda; class Arachnida; order Ixodida; family Ixodidae; genus Dermacentor; species Dermacentor albipictus. Next base: position 36,372,379 of record NC_091829.1, read on the forward strand.
CCAAATCTACATATTATTTTTCCTTTTTCTGTCGTGCCCAACTTCGAAAATCTGTACGCAAGGACCAACATGTATATTTTGCTTACTCCATACTTTCATCACTCGGTATTTAAACTAAAAATCGTTCATTATTATTTTTAATGCGACAGCACCACCTGGCTCATTTTGCTGCCCCGCCGATTTCAGAAAGCTGCGACATAAAATTCGTGGCGGAAAGCCACGGCAGAAAAACGGCACACAAACAACGTCATTTTCATCTAACTAAAAGAAAAATGGCCACGGTGTCAATCCGGTACTATGCGATTCGAGCTCGGAAAACTAGTGTATATCAGTCTCCGAAGCGGCGTCATCGACAAAGAATTCTCAGCGCGATGTGCGTGAATCACTACTCCAGCGAGAATTCCGCAAGTTAAACTCAGCTCAGAGATGGAAATATGGTCGGCTCGTTGTCTTGCGTTTTTGTAAACTTTGACCAAAACGTTACGTGCGCAGAGACCCAAAGGAACTCATTGCAACGTATTTACAAAATTGGCGCAGCCAGAGACCAAGATGGAAATCTAATCGTACCAAGCCCAGATGCCCGTCTTCATCTTCTTTGCATCATGCCTCTTATGCGTCTGTTGTATATCAACAATATAAAATGTAACACCGGATTTCATTTCAGAGCTGACAACCGGTTTTGTTCCTGTCCTAAAATACTACATCTAACACTTACATTTGGCCCTTTGCAGGAATAGCTTATTTAGGATATAGTAAGTGTTCTCGTGCGACCCGCCGTGGTTGCTCAGTGGCTATTGTGTTGGGCTGCTGAACACTAGGTCGCGGGATCGAGTCCCGGCCATGGCGGCTGCTTTTCGATGAGGGCGAAATGCGAAAACACCCGTGTACTTAGATTCAGGTGCACGTTAAAGAACCCTAGGTGGTCAAAATTTCGGGAGTCCTGCACTATGGCGCGCCTCATAATCATAAAGTGGTTTTGGCACGTAAAACCCCATAATTTAATTTTTTAAAAAGTGTTCTAGTCCGTATTTGTGCAGTTTCTACATAGCGCCGCGTAGTTTCCATTTTACTCAATAAAAATATCTCGTTCTTTTCAACATAATTTCTGCCGGGGAATTTTCCCTGTGTTTGGAGCTTTGCCAGACGACTACCTGTTTCGAATCTCCGGGCTTACTTGTGGACATGTTGTCAACAGTGCAGACGAACATGGACCAACACAAAGCCAAGAGCACGGAGCGGCCGACGGCTGGCGGCGTGAAAGGTCAGCCCGCCACGCCAGCCGCTGAGGCGCCCAGTTTGACTCGAATCCGGTCCGTCGACTCGGCGTTTCCCTTGCTGGCTAGTCTTCGGGATGCGGAATCGACTGCCTCGGCAGCCGCGGCCTCGACATTGGCTCCAGCTCCGCTTCCAAACCTGACTGCGGAGTTGCACGTTGATCCAAAAGCGCATCCGCCCGCCGTCACGGCTACGACTTTGGATTTGGCAGCGCGCGCTGCTTCGTCTACGACTCGGGCTGCAGTTGCTCCTGCGCCTTCTGCCGCGGCTACTGCTACGGAAGCTAGCAGTGCAAACCGACACGCGTACTTCGCGTGGGTGATGCAGCGCAGTAAGTTCGACTAATACGCAGTTTTTTCCCGTACCCGCTGATTTAGTGGGAAAGTAGAGAGTAACAACAAATCGGACTGTACGAGTAAAGTTCTATTTCAACGTTTTTTTTTGTTCATCTTGCAGAAAAGGATTGATTATTACCTGAAAAAATGCTGGCCGCACTCGTCTTTCCTTCTTTTCTTTTTCTGAATTTCGTGCCTCATGTATTTCGTACACGAGTAGTACGTCAGTGTGACGTTGGGAATCTCAAAGCACAGTCTGGTATTCGTGTTTTTCTTTGCACAAAAATGAATCTAAGATTCATAGATTGTATCGTTGCTCCCTTTAGACTGCAATACAGTTCAGTTCCGGTGAAGAAAAAAATATACTTCCTGAAAGCAAAGTAGATGCTCCTAAATTTCGTGACGTCACAGGCCGGATGGTGCGGGAATGACAGTGCTGCATCGCCATCCCCCTTTCTTCTTCACGTCTTTGCTGGCTTGCTAATACTATGCTCACCAAAAGAATGGCCCGCTTGCTGTTGCGGAAGCAAAATTCGCTAAAAGGAACCTAACACGCATTTTTAGCGTCCCTTTAAGAGAAACTATTACCTCGCCATACCATCCGGCTTTATTCCAGTACAATGGCTATTAAAGATTCTTCTAATTTTAAGCAATGGCTGAATCAATTTCAACTGCCTCAGTTTAACTTTGCACAAAGATGTGCAGATTCAAAGTCTGTGTTGGAAACTACGTAGCGAAACTTCGCGAAGCTGGTCGTTAACTCCTACTCAATGAACGGCAATGCGTACAATTTTCCTCGTTCTCATCCCACGCAAAGCGTTGTCTCAGGCAATTCTTTCGTTTACGAACTGCCCAAGTGAGAACCTTAATTCCATGCAATGCTTTTTTCCTTATGGGTGTCACCGCTGGCAAGTTGAGCCGGAATGCAAACGCCGAATGAGGCCGGTGGGCAGTGTGGTACCTGGTCGTCGCAATGTCAGGAGCACGAAGGCGATGTGCGATGCTTGCCGATAAAAAAAAAAAAAGATGACGAGAGCTAGTGTGCAAAGAAGTGGAACACACGTGCATGCATATCTAGGCACTCTATACCCATTGGGCCACCGTGGCACATCTCAAAGTTCCGAGAATGAGACAACCAAAATGTAGTACATTTCAGGAAACAGAGCAAACCATGTGAGCTACGCATAGCGAATAGACGCTGCGCTGGCGAAGGGAAGTGCCCTTCTCAAAGCTTTGACTGCGGCGCCGTCCCTCATTTGACGAATGTGATCGCGAAGAAGACTCCAGTCTTCCTGCGGCGTGCTCTTCCGTCCTGATTTTGTTTGCACCTGAAGCATCTATTCACGCGGCAGTCGTTATCGATTGATACTTGCTGATACTGAGCGCAAGCAGTATTCTAAAATCAAATAATTGTGTGGCCTCTATTTTATTATAAAATGAGCTGTCGTTCTCTTGCTGTTTCATTTCGGGTGGTCTTCGATTGAACCTTATTCATCAGGAGATACCTCCCAAAATCCTTGTTTTTGCTTCTATCTACCGGTGCTAGCTTTGGTTTTTGGCCCGAGCTCAAGGCATTCTGGAATGAGGACGCCTCTCCAAAGCTTCATTCACCGAATAAAAATGTTTATTCTCTCTCTCTCTCTCTCTTGGTTTTTGGTAAAAGTTAACCATGTTTTTACTAAACGTGAATTCTTACTTCAACTTGTCTTTTTTTATTTTTCACTCAGAATTCTTCCAGCGTCAAAGCGATGTGGAAAGGGAGGTTTTAAGGCTGCAAGAAGCACCATGGAGAGCTTCAAACGAACAACCAAGACCTGAAGAACAAGAGGCAGGAGGTGGGGGTGAGTACAACATTTAATCATAACTTTTCAACAGGAGTGATGCTGCTTGCCATGAAGGACACTGCGAGATAGCAACAAGAACAATGTACAGCAACACCACAAGCTTTGTCACGCATTTTATTAATACTGGCGTTCGAATCGCGTATAGTTTTGAATTGAATGCAATAATAATATTTGAAAAACACTGACTAGAGATATGAAATGGAATACTCAGAGTCCCGGCTTTAAAAAGAAACCCAAACAATATGAAATGCTATGTCCTTTTTTTTCAGCAGTGACTTACTTTCAACCCATTGCGTGTCGACGACGTGTACGCTGCGTATGTGTTAAATCTTGCTCATCGCCTGGAGTTTTTACTGAATCCATGACACCCATGCATACCAACGTTCCGCACAAGATTTACTGGCAGTCTGATCGCACCGCCATTGCAAATTTCTTTACTCATTACTGCACAATACTGTACACTATGGTAGATTGCCGTACAAGTACAGTACAATGCAGGCGAAAGCACCAACGTCAGTTCTGGGGCATTACTAGGCCAGCTTCCTTACACAGAGAAACCGATTCGGCATGATAATTCAGTATAAAACGGTTAATGGATGTTTCCTAACGGTACAACCAGTGTTTCAAGTTCCTATATAATGCAAGGTTAACGCAACCAGGCACCCGTTTCACGCAGACAAAACAAACAGTCCTTGCACAATATGCGCCTGCCCGTTCTCACATCTGCGAGCGCATGTCTTTCCCTTACAACATGGGCGCCACAAATATTCATGCCACCAAGTCTGAATATTATTTTTATTTTTCTACCTTCTAGAAAAGTTTTACTCCAGGAACAACGCATATAGTTTGCATACTCCAGATTTTTTATCTCTGAGCACTTACAGAAAAATTTGGTAACTACTGCTTTTATGCGAGAGCATTACCTTCATCACCAGAAAGCCGTGACAGAAAAAACGGCACGCAAATTACGTCATCTTCATATAAATAACAAAGTGCACACGGTGACGATTCGATCCTCTGCCCCACCCGCCCCTGCTGTCGCTCCATAGCCGGGCGCGCAAACCACTGTGCCACTGTTGCATTGCGCCACCGTAACATTGCGCCACCGTTGCAACAGGTGACAGGGTGAATATCTCCGGGGCCATGCACGTGATTGGGCTCTGCCTGGTGGGTGATTAACCAGATGGTGCATGATGTAACTGGTGCACGAAGGAAGCTACGTAACGACACATTACTCCGATCACTGAGCCCTGCTACTCTCGATCATGTTGGACCTGCAGACGCCGTCACGGGAGCCCATGGGCGACGACGAATAAGATGCAACGCGCTTCAGGTGCCCGTCGTACGATGACTATGAGATCGCCCCAGAGTATGAGGGGCACTTCGCCTACGAACCCGATGAATTATCGTGACCCCTCGCAAAAGCATTGCACGGCTCGTAGCTGCTACTTTTGTACTGACGTGCAAGTCCAGAGGAAAGTTAGAATGATACAGCGGAAGGGGGAGAGGAGACAGAGAATGGGTAGCGCCGACGGCAATCGCGAAACGAGTCAACAATAGTTTTGCCACTCTCCGCTCGCAGTTTTTACACAGGAACAGTGGATGGCGGGGATGGGGGGGGGGGCGGAGGAGGGTGTGACGTGAGGATACCACCGTGGTTGCGGGCAAACGGGATAAATCCAAGTTCAAGGCACGGTAAGGTACGTTTCGGCTATTTCTCAAAAATACGCACAATGCAAGTTTGCCAAGCCGACAACTTACGCAGTGCGTGCAGAAGCAGATCTGCATTAAGGCGCGCCGTAGGGTTTATTCGACATAACGGGAGTGGTCACACGTGAAGTTAAAAAGTAGATAATGGCGTTTTACGTGCCAGAACCTCAATCTGATTATGAGGCACGCCGTATTGGGGGACAACGGATAACTTGGGCCATCTGGGGTTCTTTAACGTGCTTCCTAAACCTTAGTACACGGGTGTTTTCGCATTTGAGCCCCATCGAAATTCGACCGCTGTGTCCGGGATTTGACCTTCATTGAAGATGCCGTCTTATCGGCACGTTCCTTACCCAGAGTTCGAGTGGTAGCTTGCCGTGTCCGCAAGTCACTGTGTTAGAGAAGCGTCAAGCCTTGGTCAGCGTCCTTAGCAAGCATGCTTCACCGTTTGATTTCAAGCAGAACGCTGACCAAGTTCGCGTTCCAACTATGCGAGCCCACTGTCCCCGTGCATTACTTATGAACACCTTACCACGTGTCCGCGTAGCTAGTCATCCGTGACCTGGCCACCTTCCGGGAAAAGCAGTTCAACGCTCGCATCCTGGATGCCCTGTTCGCCTCAACTGCTCAGCCGTCAGGTAACAATGACTTTGTTACCTAAGATGACCGGCCATACAAAAAAAAATTACGCGACTGATGTGGCCCGCCTCTTAGTGGTCCCTAAGAATTTGAGAACACACGTGCTCCGTGCTATGCACGATGACGTGGCCGCTGGTCACATTGACTTCACCGGAACATGCAACCGCATTCAGGGCCGACTCTACTGGCCTAGTCTGCCAGTGAATATAGAAAGGTATGTGGCCAGTTGTGACAAGTTCCAGCAATTGAGCGTGCCCTAATACTGCTACAGTCGGACTCCTTCACTCTGTGGCACAACCATCATCTGCTTTCTAAATGGTTGGAGTAGATCTTCTTGGCCCATTCCCACGCTAAACAAACGACAACCATTGGACTATAGTCTGCGTCGACCATCTCACGCGTTATGCTGAAACCACAGCGATGCCATTGGCCACGATTGCAGACGTCGCCAGCTTCCTCCTGTCCTCCGTTATACTGCGTCATTGACCACTCACAACTTAATTCTTGACCTCGATTTCCTACAACAGTGCGGTGCCACTGTTGACTGCGGTACGGCGAGCTTTTCCTATCTCCTCTTGTTGATCAACTTGCTACCTGTTCATGTGCTTTTGCCTTCATTGAAGGTGCCGTCTTACCGGCATGTTCCTTACCCAGAGTTCGAGTGGCAGCTTGCCGTGTCCGCAAGTCACTGTGTTAGAGAAGCGTCAAGCCTTGGTCAGCCGTTCGTGGCCGGCGAACTCGAGGGGCTGTTGCGTCTCTGTGCTTGCCAGTGTCACCACGTGACCCCGTATCACCCACAGACAAATGGTCTCGCCGAGCGTGCAAACTAAACTTTGACCAACATGCTTTCGATGTATGTCAATTTCCAGGCACAGAAGTTGGGATGATATCTTGCCTTTTATGACAAACGCATAAAATACTGCAGAGCATGATACCGCGTGCACCGGCTGCATCCCGTTCTATGTTCTTAATATTAGACCACCCAGCAGCTTCTTTGACACCATTCTGGCTTTTACTCCTTATGCGGACTCTTCTTCCGCCCGGACTCTCTGCCGCACTGTGGAAGCACGTCGTATAGCCCAGCTCCGCACGCTGGCGTCCCAGGACCCCTTCAAGACTCGCTACGGTACACAGCATAAGAACGTGTCGTACGACAAAGACGACATAGTGTGGCTTTGGACCCCGCTTCGAAAGCGCGGGCTGTGCCAAAAAAATTCTGGTTCGTAAGACCGGGCCTTTCGTCATCATTTATAGCCTAAGTGACGTCACCGATTCCATTGCTAGTCTCATGTCTTGTGGCTACCGTTCTATGAAGACGCAGCTTATTCACTTCGCCCGCTTGAAGCGCTGTCATCCCGTGAGTCCGAGTGCACGTAACAGTTACTCGCACAGGGGGCTTCGTCTGCCAAGGGAGGAATGTTGCGCTAAAATGACAGTGAGTACCGAAGAAGAGGAGGACGAAGTGCGCTTTTCTTTGGAGCGGCTCGATGCCAGCACGGCAACCCTTCTCCCCTTTCTATCCATTCATCTTTGAATAAACGCACCCCATCGCAACAATATATTACCACTAGGTGTCCGTTGGTCACCTATAGTTTACCTGCCATAGAGGCGGCGGATGTTCTACAACGAGGTCATCTGTTGTTCGGCAAGATTCCCCCAACGACCCCGCCTAAACATTTCTATAGGTCTCCTGAGATGATAAGGTTCTTTTGGTATATGCACTAAACGTATCAGAGGAGTTGCCTCGGCATAAATGGGACAACGCCGGATGCAAACCGTACAAACTAGAATAACTTCATGCGCAGAACATTTCCGATTCGTCAATCGAGCAAATATTCCGCGCACGTTTACTACGACGGGTATGATTGAGAAGTTTAACATAATTCGCATTGAACACGTACTGTTGTGTATATTTCAAGAAACTAGCACTATTGTGTTAGCTTATATTTCAGTGCAGACGAAATTTAGGTTTTTAAAGCTTAACGGGACACTTTTCCTATTCATCGGAAAAAGGCCTCCAAGGAAGCATTCCTTTGTGCTCTCGCAATTTTCTGCCCCAGGATTTGGCCGAACCAGCAGCGACATGCAAATAGCGTGCACCGGGAGGATCTATCCTTGCGAAGTCTGTCGCTACCACTTCGACGTCAACCTAGATCGACGGCAGGTACGGCAATATCGACAAACATTTGAAAAGGGTGAAAGTATCGCGCTAGACAGCTAGATGATTGTTCCGAAAATTGTGTTGAAATTCTGAAACGAAATTTAGAAGAACGAAATTTAGATTCTGAACGAAATAAATAGAGGTCAAACGTATTGTTGTTAAACTGGCTCCGACACGGAAACACTGAAGGACTGTTAGTGACGTAACTGATATCATCCTTCTTTTTTCTTTCGCATGTTTGAATTCCGTGCATTACCAGAAAAAGCTTACAATCAGAACTCGGAGCGGTTTTTCTGTATTTATATTTCTTCGTAATCATTCCTCATTAAGCAGAGATTCGCTGACCATCTGCAGATGATGCCAATGTCAGGAATATCTGAAAAAGCTAGTGCGCCAATTTCAACAGCAACTCACCAACTGTCATCAGCTAATCAACGGTGACGTCAATCTTAACTGTCCCGTTGTTTACATGAGGCTGTCTCATTTTACCGCACTTTTGAGCCGTGTGTTTGCAGACTAAGGTGTTCTGAAATAAATGACTGCGTTTATGGGCTAAAAATTCCTGATGCTGGAGTGAGTGCCTTCAAGAAGTGAATAACTTTTCCTTGCTTCTATGTTTATTAACTTTTGATTGCCACATTCAAATGTATTTTTTTGAGCGAGAAGGATAAAAGAAATCGAGGTACTAAATCATTGTAGGTACGTGAGGGAAGCTGACAAACGAAGCCAGGTAATGTAAATGGTAAATTAACTGTTATGGTTATTTGAGATGTAGAAGGAATAATTAAAAGAGAAACGCAAGTGAACGAAAACACGACCTGCCGCAGGTTGTAGCCGAACCCAACATTTTTAGCCTTACGCCTGCAGTGCTTTGTCATTGAGCTAGCAAGGCGGCCGCCATTCCGTCCACATTCTTAGGTACTTGTGTATGTGTATACAACTTTAGCCCTCGGAATGTTAGCCAGCGCCATGCATGGCGAGCTTCGACGCCACGACGCAGCATAAAAAGGTTTCTTACCCGGTTGCGTCCTCCGAAGTTCATCTGCTACCGCATCAACCAAAATATAGGTCAACCTATAGTTTAGTTGGCAAGACGAAGACTCAGAATGTGCTAAAGACCTCTATGTAAGACTAAGTACGACTTCAGATTTTTGTTTTGCTTTGTTTTATCTTGTTTCTTCTTCTTCTTCTCCTTCTTGTTTTCTTGCGGGAGGAAATCTCGATCAATATTTCGGTTTAAACGGTACGCGTCGCCTGCGTTTGAAGAGGCGTTCCGTATCCACCGCCAAAGCCGTGGGTAGAGATCGCTGATACTCCCAATGCTAATGTGTCGCGCACTCACAAATGGTGAAAAAAAGGTTGAGATAGGAATACAGCTACGGTAACTAATAATGGTAATTGAAGCAACGCACGCGTAATGGGGAATATGTACGTTCTGCTCTCATCCACGGTAAGCTGTATTTACGCGTGCTTTCATTTTCCTTTTATTGCGTATTTCTGTATCCACAGTGAAAAAAAATATGGTTAACTTTTTTCATATGCTTCCACTCGCTTCATTGGCTTTTTTTTTTCTTTTGCTGATAGGACACATTATTAGGAAACGTTAGAAAAAGTAAGGCGTGCCGACACTCCGAACCTTGTTGGTGTGTTCTACATAACACACACGTACACTCACCTGTCGGGCATTCTTTTGCCATTCACCTGTTCTTTCTTTCTCTGCATGGCGACGAATAACCTCCCTAACCTTTTGGCAGCCGTCAACGCAATGGTAACACCATATCTGTTCCCTAGTTTCTTAAGCCTGTGCGACATGGTTCGTATGTAGGGAACACTCACGAACCCTCTTGTCAATATTGTCGACGCTTCCGCAACAATCTGCGAACTCGAATAAATAACGAACTTCTTCAAGCGTTCCGAAATAGTCACTACTGCAACTCAATGGTAACCTGCGTTTATTAAACACGTAAGCGGGTTAACGCTAACGCTCCTTTTGGGCACACAGGACTTTGCGAGAGAGAGAGAGAGAGTAGTTCAAGGCAGGGCATGGACATTTTTTTACAACTTTAGAGTGCTTGCGCGAAAATTTTAGAAACGGTTTCGATGACCTCGAACAGCATTGCCAACACGCATGGTTATACCGAGACGCCAAGGTATTGTTTGTGTGCACAGGCAATTCTTTAGCGAACCTGAACCACTCACTTTCTACTTTGAAATCTTCAGTTACAGAAGAAATCGCATTGTCAAACTAATCTGCAGAACAAAACACAGGGTAATCGTCTGCAGATGAAATGCATAGATAAGTTATGAGTCTTCCTTCCTTTGCGCCACTGTACAAACTTTCAGTTAATGTTCGACGTTTGTGTTGTGCGTTTACCTGGACTTGTGGCCGTGTCAGCACGTCCACCTTTATGTGCCAAATTTTTAGCTAATAGGTCACATATAACCTTCCGCTAGGGACTACTTTATTTATTATCGTGTTGATTGGACATCAACGTTGATAGCGCTTTTACGTTGCCAAATCTGGCCTCCCCTGATAATTCCATATCCCCTGTTGTGCCGTAATGTACTGACGTTAGCGCCTTCTGACTTCCTGCTTAGAAATTAATCCTGTGCTTGCGATACATATAATCAAATAATTATTTCATTCATTCATTCATTCATTCATTCATTCATTCATTCATTCATTCATTCATTCATTCATTCATTCATTCATTCATTCATTCATTCACACAGGTCCTGTTCAACTGGTTCAGAGACAGCAATAACTTAGAAAACCACCTCTCATTCCTGTGCGGCTTGATCTTCACCATCGGCCTAGCGATGTCGCTAACGTTCTTCTGGCTGGAATACGCCCATCGTACAACCAACATGTCCTGGCTGCTGACCGTGCCACTGGGAATCGCCTTCGCCTTCCATAGCATCGTGTGGTTGTCCGCAGCTTCATTCTTCCTATGGTAGGTGATGAGGTGTCTTGGCTGCCGGTCACTAAGTGTATAACATGTAACAAAGTGCAGGTTTGCATTTTTGTTAGCGCGACCTAAACGCATTTACCAGAGTTAAGAGCGTGGATGCTATAACTTAAACCACCCCCACTTCGCCTGTCTGCATAAGCACTCGCGGTTAACAAGTGGCGAATCTGCATGTAGGAGTGCGTACTTGAATGTCATGAAACAAGGTGAGGAGAAAGTGGTGGACTGATGACTTGCAGCGCAATCTTTGCAGTGAAGGCTTATTGGAAACATGTGCTCATTAAATATACATGTTTGCACAAAAGAAACTCTAAAGGAGAACAGACTGTCCAAATCATTCAGCTGAAGGATTGCGCTGTACGTCATGAATTTGTCCCTACTCGCTTAGTACTCAACTACTGGTTGAGGGCAAGGTACGCTAACAACACGCCTCTGCATGAACTGCCTACTTTTTGTTCGTTTCTTCAAGTTTTCAATGAAAATTAATACGTTGTCCTTATGTCAACAGCAGAACCGGAGTCTTGATCGCGAAACATGATTCATGTATCGAACGAGAAGCCCGATTTCTGCACTTGTATAACACCGGCCTTGATGAATCGAGAGTATAAAGAGGCGGCAGATACTTTGAGTACAGATAACACGAGTACACGCCCGTCCATACCACTGTCCTTTGCTTTGTCGCGTGCCTCCTCTTTCGATCTGCGCGTATTAGAGCTACGTTTAAGAGAACCCGACAAAGGCGAGTCAAATGGGTTTGTCGGTTTAAAAACCTGCTGTCGTGTTCATGTAAGCGTTAGCAGGTCGGACAGAGAGAATGTCGGGGCGACTGGGTTGGGTGAACCCAACTGCAGGAGTTGGGCTTACCCACCCTACCCGTTTGGGACTAGGTTGGGTGAACCCAACTGCAGGAGTTGGGCTTACCCGCCCTACCCGTTTGGCAAAATGAATGAAAACGCAGTCGAGTCGCGCCGCGCCTGCTCGATTTCTGACTCGACACTGTCGCGTAGAGCACATGTAAACGAAGCTAAAGTCCCCAGTTGTTCCTGCTTTTTCAGCATAAAATTTCAGCACACATTCAGATAAAAATTGTCCAAATAAATCTTCAGCGGCGCTACTCGTTTATGTCACGGCCCACATGGAGACTCAGCTTACTTCTGAATATTCTGATCACTGGCAACGAGGAAATAATATTGAACATAGAGCTGAATGTAAGCCTATCCCTGCGCTAACTAAAACACGATTAGTAATCAATTTAGTAGTGAGAGTATTGCAAAACAACGGTGTACTTTAATATGTCTACCACAACTTCTGAGTATAAGTCCGACATGTTTCTCACCATCACTTCTGCTGGTCTTCTTCATCGCAAGGCCTTCAACTCAATATTAACCAGTGCGTCTGCTTCCAACAAATCATCTGCTTGTCTTCATCACATCACACATCATCTCTGAAGAGGTCGCAAGTCGCAATCAGTTATTTTCGAAACTATGAGTGCCTGGGCCGCTGTGGCCTGAATATGCATGCTACATGTTCTAAATTTGTTGGTCAAACCTTCTGACTTGACTTCTGACTAGATTATTAAAGACGTATGCAAATTTTGAGGACATAAATGCACTCGTTCGCCACTCATGACTATAGAAGTTAGGCGCAGTGGCTAGGCTACGCTGTCCTGTCACATTATCATAGAGCTAGGACGTCAACCACACCGTATCCTCACCACCCATGCCTTGTCTTTTGTCACTGTTACCCAGGCTGTACCCAAAGGCGTTTTGGACATGGAAACAACAGACGCTGCTTGACATATCCCGGGCTCTCGTCAGTTTAGCGACGAGGTCAGATATGGTGGCTGACCAATTGCCGTAGCAGCAAGAAGCTAGTTGCCATCGCCGGGAGCACCGTGGTCGAAGAATACGCATTTGCTCTTCCGTATCTTTTATTACAGGATAGTATTACATCTTATTGTACAGTGGCGCCCGAACTCGTCGGTGCTTTTTCCTGCGTCATTCGTCTTTCGCAGATAATAATATAATAATACTTTATTGCGCCAAGTATTAAAAGAAATGTACAAAAATCCGGCCTGCCGAAGCCTCATTGGGCTTGAGTGACAGAGCACGACAGGCAGCGGAACCAGGCAGATATACACGCAGGCGTAAACGCACATTAAAAAATGCTCACCTCTACAAGACATATAAAATCTAAAATAAAATATAAAATTTTTCCTATACCTGTGAGGCACCAATCAGTTATGCCCATGGAAAGTTTAGTTTCGTTTTACATATCAGGAATCTTGAAAACCTTATCGCTGCAGAACCGATTAAGAGATTTCAAATTTTTCAGTGAGCTGTGTCAAGTTTACAGAATGTAGACTCGAAGCGAGAACTTTGTACAGAAACGTTGGCCACGTGAGCATCGAATATTCGTTGTAGAGCACACTTGGAAAACAACCATCCAGCCAATTGAAACAACTTTCCCTGTGAAAAAGGAAAAAAAAAATGAAAGTGATGAACCCACTGCATGATGGCATGCTGATTGACACCTAAAGAAAATATCGAGAAGCCTCTGGCCCAACTATTTTTACATAAAAACTTTGCACATATTGTTGCAACTTGCACGGCAGATACACTCAGAAATTTTTCGAATCGTCTGTGACAAATTTTAAATATAGTTGGTTTAATCACTGCTCTATGATGAACCATTTCGGCGTCCACAGTTCTCCATGGAGCAATGGAAGGGGCTATTTAGAATCGAACTGATATCTTGTTTTAGCAAATAGCGTGAATCCAGGAAGTAGAACGACACACTATTAAAAGGACAAATAGAAATGCTGTCCTTACAAGTGAGAATTATTCCACGCCTGCGAGTTTCCATACGTCAACATGGAACGAAAAAAAAACACAACGTACAAAAAGAGACAAACAAGGTACGCTAGAGAACGTGCAATTACCTACTCAGAAATAGCCGTATCATATCGTCTGGGTGGGTTTGTGGCCGCATTTTAGGCAGGTGAACGGTTTCCATGATAATTACTGCATACAGTAAAGTTTTAAATGTAGCTGCAGATTGTTTACTGACTCAGTCTTGATTTCCATGAAACAGCACGTCTATAAACTGCAAATGTTTTCTTTGATTAAGATTTTTCAAAGACTTGTCATACAGCGTAGCAGAAGTGCCTATTTATACGTCTGTCCGCAACGACCCGGCATGCCAGATTAAAACGCAGTTTGTCTTGTCCCAAAACAAACTGGGAAAACAACCTCACCTGTCAAAAGGCGTATTTCGAGCCTCACCGCCAGATTCATACCCGTTTAGAAAACAAGTAATACTGGCCCCTCAGTTAAGCGCCCGACTTTGTGTGCTTCGCATGGACACGGTCACAAAGACAACTGTGCTTGTTCTGCAAGAACTGAGCCCATCAAAACGTCAGCCGACTTTTTGCACCACGCTGCAACATTTCACTGCTGTCGCAATGAAACAGTGCAGTCAGAACCCGAACTGTTGAACACTGTACAAATTGAGCCTAATTTTTCGGTTCCCGTACGCCCAACAGCATGCTTACGTCACGCGCTTTTCGTCGTTTTTGTAGCCTCAGCTTCGTTATGAATTTGCCACGACGCAAATGTAGTTTGCGTAGGCGCAGCGTTTAAGCCACAAGCAACGGGGGAACTCGGCAACTCTCTGGAGCACCGGCGTGACAGTTGGACAGTTATACAATGCCGCTCCTGAAACAACGGTTTAGTGAACGTGCAACATTCCAAACGCAAATGCTGGAGACGGCAGTCGATGCTCTTTTGACACGCGCCTACGGAAAGCGCGGTACCCTCCATGAAGCTCGCTGTAAAACAACGTTATTAAGTCGCGCCAGTGAATTTGCCCTGCGGCTACCCGGCAAACACGTGCTAATAATAAGCAAACATGGGCTCTGAAGTTGAAAGCCCTCCGGGAACTCCGTGCACCGACGTTTGGAAGCCACTTGGGTTCGTTGTCCACCCGACTGAACATAATATACGAGGCAACAAATTTCGCTGGCGCAGGAAGCAAGTACAAACAGCACCAACAGATGAGGACAAAGGCGATAACAGCTGCTGCGTCCCACGTCGTTCTCGCCTCTTGCCTCGTTCTGTTCACGTTCAATATGCATGCATTTAATGTGAAAAGAACTGCTTAGTTTGAAGTCGAATTCTTTTTCAGGTTATTATAAACGGCAACACGTCGTATAAACAACGCAATGCGACTGTGGCTGTGGCGGGGGTGCATGCAGCTGGTTTCAGCCCGGCAATCGAGGCTGGCGTCTACTTCGCCCGCAGGCCTCCTGCATTGTCACAAGGCATGTCACAAACGTTGAACAAAGTGTTTTTATTTTATGTTGGAAGTGGAAGATAGTACATGTCCTCGTAAATAGTGACCGGTTTGCTCTGAAAATACATTGAGCACGAGTGTATTAGGGCTTTTGTTTTCATACACGAAGCGCTTTCCGTTCAGCGCAGTAGTGCTGGTATGACGGAAAATAGTGCTCGAATACTGCATCGTTGCATCAATGGCCTCGCCTTTCTTACACTAGTCGTCGTTGTTCTGCAGTTGTGGATAAACACGGGCCAAAATTATCATAAGTATTGAAGTGATAGTCGTTGTATCTAAGACCCTTGACACCACGTACTTATGTCATGAAAAAGCTTGCTCAGGTACAGCCCTATACGTAGATGCTGTGAGCTATCCACCTTTGTTTGATTAAATTTTTTAACAATGACAACCACTCGGAAAATATAACTGCGAGTCGGCCTAGTTGGAACATATTCATATTGATACTTTTTGTGCGCAAACAAACAGGGACGAAGAATAGGGGCAACACAAGGACGAGCGCTTTCTAACAACTGGTTTATTTTTGAAGAACTACTTACTTGAGAATAATCTGCGTGTTATTCAAGCAGACAAGGAAGGCTTCCTGGTTGTTGTACCGAATGAATGTTACTTAGAAAAAGCTTTCCTAGCGGTAAACAAGTGCTTTAAGAAATGTGATGTGAATGTAGAAAACGTTAAAAAGAAAGCGGTGGAGCTATTGGAAAAATGTGACCAAGATAAGCTTGCGTCACGTGTAAAGAACTCAAAAGGAATGAAATTGGAGATATTTTTTACGGCAAAAACCCACAAGCAAGCAATTCCGTTTAGGCCAATTGTGTCCGAGAGAGGGTGTTGACAATGTCTGGTCGCGGAGTTCTTGCAAAAAATGTTGAATTCCCTAGAAGTGCAGGATCCGTACTTATTGAAAAACTCTGAAGGCCTTGTGAATTGTTTGGCACTAGATAGTACAAGCTGCAGCTGGGGATTCAGCATAGATGTTCAAGATCTTTACTATTCCTTACCGCAAGGGCCCCTAATGTGCAGTGTTAAAGATTGCATAACAAAGGAAAATGACGAGGTGTCATTCCGCAATACGTGCGGCATGGGCGTTGAATCCTTTCTTGAACTTCTGCATTTTTATTTAGCGAATACTCATGTAGGGTCCTGTGGTGAAACTTATATACAGGCAAGGGGTGTGTGCATCGGGTCAAAGGTAGCTCCCATTTTAAGTAGCATTTTTTGGGGAAGCATAGACAGAGAGCTGGCAAAAGATTTAGAAGGTGTAGTAAGTAAGATATACAGGTATGTCGATGACTACTTGATTTTAGGTTGTCCTGTAGACAAGGGTGCTTTCAGAAATAGGGTTGTAGAAGCCTTCAATTGTCTGGGAAAGGGCTTAACATTTACTTCGGAAGTACCGGTAGATAAGAGGCTACAGTTTCTTGATGTCAAGTTAACATTCCTACCGGAACATGTGTGTTGGTCTTTCTCACCCCGAGCTGGAAAACCGCTAATGAACTATGCCTCAAACCATTCCAGGCTTGTGAAGAATGGAATAGTCATTTCGTGTTTCCGGTCAGCGTTGTTGAAGTCATGCCACCACACTGTAAAGATTGCATTCTTTGAGCAAGTTGACAGGTTGAGAAAGGCTGGGTACCCGCTCGCTGTGTTGCTGGCGACGTGTGCTAGACTAATGAAAGAACTAAACAAGGATAAAGCACAATGCACAAAGAATCAAAGGCAGAAGGATGGAGGTTCCAATGTTTCAGTGATTCCGTATGTGCACGGCCTTTCACACAGACTTAAAAAAGTGGCTGGTTGTTATGAAGTAAAAGTAGTATTTTCGGCAAGAAACAAAATAGGTAGTGTGTGTTCCAAGGTTAAAAAGAAGTTTGAAAGTAAGGGTGATGTACAGAAAGAATGCACTGTTAAACATCCGCGCAAGACCCAATTTGTTGATTGCGCGAAGAACGTTGTTTACCGGATTCCTATGACGTGCGGTCATGTGTACGTAGGGCAGACTGGGAGATGCATTAACACTAGGTTAAGGGAGCACTTGTCTAGCCTTAAAGGTCGCCCTAGTACGCATTTGGCAATACATTGCCAAGAACATGGTTGCTCCCCTTGTCTTACTAGCACAGACATTTTATACAGGCATAGGAATCAAACCGCCAGGGAAATCGTGGAAGCATACTGGATAGAAAAACAAAAAGATAAATGCATCAGCCATCCTTCTGTTTCATTGTTAGATAAAGAAAATTCGCTTCTATCATCACATCTTTAACGCATTTTATTGTAAGTGGTTGTTTTTATGCACTTTGCTGTTTTTAGTATGACCAGGTGGCTTTTGTCCACGTCGTTTTTATCACAAGTGTTATATGTAATATTGACGTTGCTCTTTTGACTTGATGGCGCAGATCAGCGGGTATCATATGCGCTGTAGGGTGCTCTGTTGACTGGATCGCGCAGTTCTGTGGGTATTTAAGTAAGTAGTTCTTCAAAAATAAACCAGTTGTTAGAAAGCGCTCGTCCTTGTGTTGCCCCTATTCTTCGTCCCTGTTTGTTTGCGCACAAAAAGTATCAATATGGACACTCGGAAAAGCTAACGCTGCAGAAAGAGGAGAGGCGGGGAGGCTTTACGCGTATGAAAACCGCGACTCGGTCCTTTGTTTGAACCTGGCTTTGTCTTGCGGGGCATTCAGCAATCTACTGTTGAATAAAAAAAAGAAATCGCACATATTGACGTCATGGCCCACACACTCACATTTACTAAAACGAATGTGACAACACAGGTGACGCAGGAAGAGAAAGGCCCTGTGGGGATGGAAGGGGCAGCAAGGTGGGCTATAGTTCTTGGTTTCTGAGCATTGTTCTGTCGTAACACATTAAGTAACTCGCAGACACAGGATGAAGTCATTAACACAAGCTTAGCAGGCAGGGGCGTCCGTATAGCTAATGTCAGTATCCCTGTGCCACACAGCTTGACAAGGCAGACGGCGCTTTGAATACAGGCACGACATCCGAGTCTCCAAGTTGCAGAGAGTGAAATATAGAGCTAGAACAGGAAAGGCTGTGTTTAAATGAGGGGCCAGAGGCCATGCCGTGCATTGAAATAAAATTTCGCACGACCTCAAGAAGGTTGGCTCCATCTCATTGTCTCAGTCCTGAACAAATTCTCAAAACTATGTATTAGAGTTTGTGCCGAAGACGCACGAGGGTGCCACACCATGTGCAAGCGTCAACGCGCAAACGCTCCATTGGAGTTGTTTCCACACCCATGACGGGTGGGGAAGATAAGATCGGTTAATAAACGACCGCCTCGGCGAGCATGGTGTAAAAGCAAAGAAGAAAGACGGTAAGAACGACGTACGTTTCGTCGTGTTCATTACAGAATGTGGTTTCGAGCTTAGCGTTTCCTAGGAATCTCACCACATTAGAAATCTGGCGCTTGTGTCTACTCGAGTGTTACGAGTGTGGATCAGCCAGCACGAGAATAATGGGAATTAGTCGGCAAAAGTCCTACCTTTGGGCTTTAAACGGCTTTGTCACTGTGAAAAGTCATCATGTCAAACAGAATACGGTGCTATAAGTGAAGCAATTTACAATGGTTACGCATGTTGGCAGAGACCAAATCCCGTATTCTAGAACGTCTCTCCGGTCAACTCTTTTGCCTCCATCCGGGAAAGTGAATGACAACACCACACCTCGACAGAAGTTTTCATCGCATTTCAATGACATTCCACGGCAATTCTTGAGGAGCCTAGCGTTTTCGTCAGTACAGGGGTGGCGCTTTGGTCAACTCGGTTGAAGGGATGAATGGGTTTGAGTCTAGGATTGTGGGAGAACACGGAGGTAATTGTTTTCGTACGTTTAGAATACTATGAGTGCCTAAAAAGTTCGAAAGATAAAGCGTCAAAAGATAAGGTCATAAGGACGCGGGAATCCAGAAGCAAGATTAGACCCATCACTGTACGAACCATCATTCCCAATGTGACAAGAGTGATCGCACCGCAAGAGTTTCCTCTAGTGATTGTTTGTAGGAAACTCTATGGTTGCGAGACGCGAAAATAGCAGACAGAGTTTCTATGTAAGAACAACAGCAACCTGGCTAGGTTGGCCTTGGAGGCATTTTTAATGAGAAAAAAAAAGCTGTTTCCATGAGCGCGGCATCGACAAGCTTGCACACTTCTGACTATGAATTCATGAATGCGGCTTAATTTTTTATGAGGTAGTTCATGCGCGGTGAGGCCATGTTTAGACGCGGCGCATCGCTAGAAATAGCAGCTACATGTATCAGCGGACGGTGTGCTGGCATTAAACAGTTGATAGGTTTCGCTCGCGCTTATCTGTTTTGTGTTTGTGCACGCCCATAATTTTTCACAAACATACAAACACGCCAGTCAGTCAGTACTAGACCATAATTTAACTCGAAGAAAACGAGCATAATTCACGAAACGCTTGACCCGCGTGTGCCAGCGCTGGAGTAAACCTGAAGCTGCTGAGTCTGCAAGCGAGTTAGTTTTTCAATGAGAAATAATTGATTCGTGTTAGGCGCAGACTAGGTGTTGTAATATTGGCATGCCTAAGAAAATAGTAATCTTAAGTAGAAGTTAGAAAGTAGCAAGGGTCAGTGTGCCTTGTTCTGAGAAGTAATATGCATGACTGCAACATAATAGGTTCGGTTATATTTATTTGCTATCTGAAGGGCTCCTGGATTGCCTGCAAGAAGTTTTACTGTGTAAGTGCATGTTTGTGCCGCTTCTGTGTTTGTGTCGTGTCACTTTTCGCCCGACATCTGGAGTAGCAAACTTAGGCGCCACGCTGTCACTTGCTATTTACCGTTACATACATACATACATACATACATACATACATACATACATACATACATACATACATACATACATACATACATACATACATACATACATACATACATACATACATACATACATACATACATACATACATACATACATACATACATACATACATACATACATACATACATACATACATACATACATACATACATACATACATACATACATACATACATACATACATACATACATACATACATACATACATACATACATATATATATATATATATCCACACTGTAGGATGTTTCTTGGTAATCACCGAATACAGGCATGGTGTTGGCAAGCGAAGAACAGAAAGACTAGCTCATCCTTTAGTACCCACCCACTGTCGCCAACCGTCGCTCGATGCGGACGCAAGCGGAATCGACAAACAAGAGCTTGTCCCCAGCTGTCGCGCGTAGCGCCAGCACGAATACAGTTGGCACATAGGGGTAACACAATGACGTTGGGCAAACAAGAGCACTTTCTCCCATTGGATACACTTTCCATGTACGTGGGAACAAAAAGAAAGCCTGACAGGTACGACAAATGGGGTGCGGTACAGGGAAGGATAGCGGAAACACAAGTGGTAACGAAAGGTAAGAAAAGTGCCCAAAGTAAATAATACTGAGAAGGAAACGACAGAGCAAGTGTCACGCTAGAGTAAAATGTACCCGTGCAGTAACGCGTTCGCGGGAGCCTGGACCAACAAGTTGAGCGTGCGCGGACACGTGAAGGAAAAGGTCAAATGTCAATCGACGAGATGGTAACGGGTCTTTCGCGCGCCTTGACATGTGCTCATGCAATGTACTTACGTGATCATTGTTTCTTTTTTTTTCGCTATGTGCACGTGTCAGTTCGATTTCTCTTCTACCTTTGTCTTTCGTACTACACGTGTGATCTTTACAACGCGGGAAATTTGCCGCGCGTAGGAGGCTTATCTTTCTGCACTCGTTTAAAGTTTCCATTGTTTTCTTTTGTTTCACCTAGTACAATGACCTTCAACTTTATATTATTACGTAATGCAAAATGGTTTGCAAAACACATTGCAAAGTGGTTTGAAGCAAAGGACACTCACATAGACAGTGAGTACGAAAACACACGGCACTCTTTCCATGCTGCTGATGACCGTGTTTTCTGCTGAGAACTTTTTTTTTTGCAGCGTGCATCCAACGAGTTTACGCATTATCTATTCTTTTCGAGGTTTGCATTACCTCAAATATCATGCTCTGTGGTTTTCACTTGAGGGATGGACAATAATTCTAGTAAACGACGTGATCAATGGCTTCATTGAAGTGGATGGGATTGGATTGGTGCATGGTGTCACTAGGGAAACACTTTCAATTTTGCGATGTTCGCGCGATACTGGAGCGAATAAGTAAATACATGAAATTCTTGGATTCGTACGTGCCAAAAACATCAAGTGATTATGATACCCGCCGTATAGTTACTCCGGACTAATTTTGTCTTCCTAGGTCTCTTTAGCGGGCGCCGAAATCTAAGTACACGGTCAGTGGAAATATGGTCGGCATGGGTGAGACTCCAACCCACGACCCCGAGCTCAACAGAACTGCCATAGCCACTGAGCTGATGTTGCGGACAGACGAGTAAGCTGAGGTGCGGGTTTGAGGAGGATTATGTTTGTGAGGAGGAGGAGGATTCACATAATGGTTGCCAATGAAGGAGAAACGCAGTCGAGGATGGCAGCGAATCAGGCAGTGTGATTAAATTAGGAAACTACCAGGCATAAGATGCTGTCAGCTGGTTTAAGAAAGGGATCATTGCAGTTCGTTAGGAGAGGCCTTCATCTCGCGGCGAGCGTAATATAGGATGCTGAAGATTATTATGATGATGAAGATCACGATGATCTTCCCTGGAATTGTGCGGCCTAGGCTATAGGGAAAAATAGATGCTATCTAAAACATGGCACCAATCAGGAGCGCTAGGCTCTGGCGAATGCATCCCTCAGAAGCATAGACCTCGAAATCTGTTTCTCTTACCAATGATTTTCCTACACACTCCCTACGAAGAGGGGAGGGGGAGGCTATGAATGAACAAACCCCCCTTTTTCTGAAGGTGCTCTAAGAATTCGCAAAGCTTTTACGCACGACGCGGAATTTCGCTTAGTAGCACCGAAGAAGAGCATGTCGAAGAAACTTGACTGTTCCACGAAAGAAAATATGACGAATACCACGGCCACCCGGGATTCAAAGCGCCAGGACCAGTGCACAAACACGAAAAGCCTGTAAACTCGTATCAAGATGTGTCAGTCTCTTGCAAATCATCGGGGTTGATATCAAAGCTCCTATATACACCCTCAGCGCGTATGAACATTGTATAGCATGGATTCTACTTCTTTGTGTTTATGTGACGGACACATTTTATATAGACCCTGTTCTCTAGATTTGTCCGTTTATAAATACGAAGTTCGTCCTTGTGTAAAGCGAAGTAATTGTTCGCAATCTTTGTCATAAATGTTGGAGTCATTAACGTTGCTCCTCCTGCGCTACACATCAACGAGATTAATTAAACATGCTTTAAAAAATGACTACTGCATAATAAATTTTTTAAGTGGCTAAACAGTTCTTGGTGATATCTTGAGACGAGTATTCATTTATATTGTGCATGCGGGAAGCAGGTCGACTAGAAAAGAAGAAAAACGCTGCAGGGAACAAGAAAAAAATTTAAAACTGCGGTATACAAGATACGTTGAAGGTCAGTCCACCGAACCAATCACATTGATTCGTGCTTCTGTGTCCCTTGTCCGGTTGAGTTTATTATTGCGTTTAGTGCAGCTCATCCTTGTAGCTTTATTCACGCTAAAGCAAATGGTAGCGATGCTGTTTCGTCCCAGCGACAGCAAAACTGCTTGTTCCTTTGAGCACCGCTTTAATTTTCGTTTCGATGGCGCAACATTCACAGTGAACTCTAGACGCATTACTATACTGTTTGCTTTAGCAGCAATATCATGTTTGCATGCTATTCAAGTGAAGGTTACCTAACTTCGCAGCAAAACGTGGATGATGTATAATAATGGGACAAGTGATCGAGAGTCGTAAACAGAAAACTTAGTTCTTGTGCAGCGAGCAGACAGCCGTTGTGCCTCTTCACGCTTGAAGCTGGTCATTGATGTCATTTGTGTCTCTATTTTACTCTTTTTTACCATGTAAAACCTTCGATAAGGTCACATACTCTGTTCTCTGCAAGCGAAAACCTCCCTTTCGAATAATGATGCAGCGCTGGTCAGCGGGACTCTGCTAGGAACTTATCGCCACTGTCGAATTTATTTATCTTACAATTGCATTCCGACAATTGTGCAATTGTTTTTTTTTTCTTGCTCTCCGTTGGAGAACTACAGGCGCTAACAGTATTAGCAATCACCGAAGTGCCATAAACTTCACGATGTTGAAGAGATACGTTGAAAAGGCCAGAACTTATACCGGTAAGAAACGCCCGCTCTGTTTGTTTGCGGCGTGCATGGTATGCGGCATGATGTCCCCCATACCTACGTATATAGATCCAGGCAGAGGTATGTGAAACAATGTGACAGATAACAAGCGAAGTTATGGGGAACACTTTCTGGAGAGCAGTGTGTATTTCGCTCAAACGATGTTCCACATAATTATTGTTATCCCTATTTAAAAATAAAAAAGGAACATATGAAACCCCAATCCATGCATTGGAATTGCGATTTTATGTGGAACGCCGCTCCATTGAGGTAAGTGGGAAATACTCGCAAAAAATTTGCACATAGCCGGCACATAGGTGGAACGGGGTTAAGCCTGGATCAGAGGTTTGTCGATGTAGTAACTCTGTCCCTGTAGAAACGGCCAGGCTCACTCACTTGCCTATTTGTTAGCCCTCTCTCATTTTTCCCTCACCTATTACAGTATGAGCGCTTGGAAGACGATAGCCACAGGTGTGGACCCTGTGGCGGGTCCCGCAGCCAGCAACCCTGTGGAGCCTTTCGAAAGGCACGTTGAGTGGTCGGCAGGGAGCTTATTACCGTGCTCATCCCGCCGGCCATTTCGGGCCTTCCCGTGTAAAGCCACCGGTTGGACGCAGCCGTTAGATAAGCGCCTTGCCTACTGCAATACTGCACGAAAAATAAAGGAAAAAAAACGTTTTTTTCGGTTCCATCTCGTCAGTCCGCGGACTCACAAAAGTGGCGGATAACTCTCTGTAAGGCCACACTGTTTTAGGTTTTCTCGTCTAACCTCATTTACACCCGCCGCGGTTGCTCAGTGGCTATGGTGTTAGGCTGCTGAGCACGAGGTCGCGAGATCGAAACCCGGCCACGGCGGCCGCATTTCGATGGGGGCGAAATGAGAAAACACCCGTGTGCTTAGATTTAGGTGCACGTGAAAGAACCCCACGTGGTCGAAATTTCCGGAGTCCTCCACTACGGCGTGCCTCATAATCAGAAAGTGGTTTTGGCACGTAAAAACCCATTATTATTATTATTATTATTATTATTATTATTATTATTATTATTATTATTATTATTATTATTATTATTATTATTATTATTATTATTATTATTATTATTATTATTATTATTATTATTATTATTATTATTATAGCCTCATTTACAGCCCGCACCCGCTTATCCAGGTCTATGCCACTAAAGTAGTCTCCACCACGACTAACGCGGGTGTCAGACGACGCAATTTCTGTCGCGATCGAGCCCGATCAGGATCAAAATTTCCGACCGCGACTTGCCCCCTACCGCAGCTTACGCAAGGCAGCCAAAGGAGACAGAAAAATTTGATTCCGATCGGGCTGATCACGATCGAAAGCGCCTTATGTGACCCCCGTAAACAGGCAGCGGCCTCACGCCCGGTGCGTTTGGCTTCATTTCTTGCTCCTACTACACGCTGATCAATTCGCACTTACATCTAAACTGTTAAGGGATTTCCACAGCGGTTCTCAGGAGCGGTGATAACAGCTGACAAAGTGTGTGGTGGCGTAGTCGGTATCAAATGTAAATCAAAGGACAGCTAGCAGAAGGAGTAGACTTTAATGAAGAGAAAGGAGGAGAGGTCGGCCTGGAGAACGTGTCTCTAGCCTGCTACTCTTCACTGGGGAAAGGAGAAGTGGGAAATACAGGGAAAGGTACGTAACTAGCACAAGACTCGCATGAAGTCCCAAAGTGGCCGCATATGGCCAAGGCATTGACGGGAACGTGCAATCGAATATTCGCGTTACTGTAGGGGTGGCACATCGTAAGGGAGTGAGTCCAAATTGATCTACAAGCCAGAGAAAGAAAAAACTCGAAATTCCATTCCGACAAGCACTTTTCTTTTTTTGTTTTCGCCCGTGAATTCTCAGAATATTCCTTCCTTCAGTGCCTCTGCGTTGTGCTTCAGCCACAGGAACGTATCCAGCACCTCTTCACACGACCTATGTGTGACACGAGGGAAACGGTGGTTTAACTTCAAGAATATTTGGACGCTTCACAACATTTCCAATTGAATTAAAATTCACTTTAATGTCTATAAATTTGCTGCCCTTTTGAACATCATACGTTTCCTGCCACACACACACAAAAAGAGACTCTCTAAATGTTGTTTATTTTATTAGTAGTAGTAAAATATTTTACCCTGCCTCGCTTTACTGTCTCTTCTGTGTTTTACCTCCTCTCTTCTTCCTAAATGTCAGTTCCTTGGCCGATTGCCCACAATGGGTAAGTGCCGTATTAACAGGGAAGAGAAAGCGTGCAAGAGGCCGTAACATAGAGTCGCACCAGTTACTGACTGAAGAGAAGAAAGAAGTCATAATCCCACTGTAGTCGTCTAAGGCCCTGTATCTGTAAGTCATTACGATTCCAGCACACTTGAATCGCGGTGTAAGGCTTAATTTCATGTTTCGGACGAAAGTTTCGTTGTTATGTGAATGGGCTTGTCCTTAAACTCGGTAGGACTCCTACCTGCGATGACTGAATTGATATGGCGCTGTGGCGGCATGTTATCGAGTGCAAGGTCGCTACTTCAATTCTCTACCATTGCGATTGGGGTGGACGAGAAAAACGCTTGTAGGCTTATATTTAACTGAGCATCAAAGACAACCTCAAGTCGCCAAAACTAGTCCCCCTGAGGGCAGTGGTGATATCAAACATTTGTTTGTTGCCGGTGCTTTAAACCCAAATAGCTCCCATTCCAACTTTGTTCATTGTACAGCGACACTGTTTATGGCTAGGGTTCCATGGATTTTTGCTCTGCGAGTGCAAAAACCGTGGGCCGAAATACCGGGCCGATGCGCGGCGGATGTGAAGCAAGCTTCAAGCACTCCGCCAACTTGCAAAAATGAGTCTAACATCTTGGTTGCAAATAGAACCCGTATCATAGATTACGCTGATAAGAACAGATACTACACTTTGACCCGCATCGGCCATATCTACGTTCGCACCGTCCTCTCTTTGTTGGCGTTCCAAGCTCTTGCGTATCTACTTTCCTTCCCTTGCGCTCTCCCGTGGTGGCGCTCTTGTCGAAACTGCACAAAAACCCCTGAATGAAAACGTAACGACTTCCTCTGAACTTTGTCACTTTCTCTCTGACCTGCCACGCCTCCGAAGAGTCGGCCCTCCTATTGGTCGAAGCGCCATGGTCACGTGCTAGCGCTCGCTTTTTTGGTCCGTAGCAGACGCCGGTGCCATTCCCGGGCATCGAAATCGAGCTTCGGTTGGTTTCTAGAGGCGGAGTTTCGGCGGGCAGCGTATCGCTAGCCTGGCGCCGTTTACGTATTGCCGCATTGCCTAGCCAATGTTGTGCTTATCGGTGCAACAACCAAGGAGGCTAGGGGAAAAGACTTTTCGTTCTTCCATCCGCAGCAGGCAACGCGGCTCGCCGAAAGATTTGGCTGCACAGGATCGGCCGGGCAAACTTTGAAAATGCGCGGGACCCGCGCCTTTGTGAGGAAAGTGGCCGTTCATCAGAAGTCACTCGTACTTTTTCGGACGATTTAGTGAGAAGCGCGAGCGTCTGCAGCCTTTCTTCGCTCTAAGTAACGTTCGGCACGGTTGTAGTTGTAAACGTTCACTCGCTGCTACGAAAGCCGTGCTTCATGTTGTATGAGCCTCGTCGTTCACGCTTCTGGTTTGACAGGCTACATTTTGATGCTGCGCACATTGCTTGGCACACTCGTTTCGTTGTAGTTGAAACCGTCGCTAGGCTCAGACACAAAAGCGGCGCTTCATGTGTTAATTCGACCCGCCGTTCAGTGACGCGTATTGGATACTGAAGGGATGCGCATTCTTAGACTTATTTTTGTTTGTTTGAGTTTAACTCCGCTGACGAACTCGAGATTAAAACAGCGGTTCTCATCGCTTGAGCCCTCGCTGTTCATGCTACTCGCGGTGCAGGTCTAGCTTTTACGTAGGGCACATTGGTGCTTGTATTTGTGTTCGCGGGGTTGTTGCCAAATTCGGCAGTTGCTGTGCCAGGCACAGTAACGGCAGCTATATCTTGAGTGTGCCATATCTACGCGCATAATAAATCAGAATGCAGACATCCGCTAAACACAGCCGAAATTAAATTGGGTTCAAAAACGTCGTGCACATCTAAGCTGGCTGAAACATTTTTAACCCGGATAGGTCGGGTAAAAGAAACCTCTAGCGAAGGGGCTCGCAATGACCCAGACAATCTTCAACGTTCGACGTTGATAAAACTGTATGGCCATGCACACGGCGGGCTGACGTATCAACAGTTCTTATTTTCTAAATTATTGGTGAAATGTCACGACGTATATTACCTTCCGTGCCTTGTATCATTTCTCGAAAAGTTGTGCCATACCAAATCATAGCTCATTCATCTTAGGATCACTTCACCGAAGTCCAATTTGAAAGCCAAATCCGTCGGAATTGCGGTATCAAGAAATTAAGGCCCTATGCACTACCAAGCCTTTTCGTAGTACGAGCAAACGCGCCTTTGACAAAATATATTATGGAAGTGGCACAGCAGCATCGGTTCATATGAAGCCTAGGCTCCACGTCTGTCTTTTAACAGAGTAAAAGGTAAACACCCATATACAGAGCGTATGTTGTTCCAAATTCTCTTGGTGGTGTTGAAGTTGAAATGAAGCTCATCCAAAGGCGCCGTTCGAGAAAGAGAACTCCGTTATCTCGCTTGCGCACAACGCCTCCACCGTTGACACCGCAATCGAAATGATCGGAGCAGAAGGAGCTTCGATAAAGCAGTGCGGCCTGGATACCAGCAGTTATTGGAGTAACTCATTTATAAACCCCTCCTGTCATAAACGCAACAACCAAATGCTTCAGGCACTGTTTGAAGGATGTCAAAGGAGCGAACGTTGGGAGCGTCTGCTAACTGTACCCGACCTAGATGCCGCCACTGTCGGTGCCCGGGAGGAGCCGAGAGAAGGAGCGCCGCCATAGGAGGAGGAGAGGGGAGATGTCGTTACCTTTAGATCAGTTAGGGTTTTTAAACGTCACGCGTGAATGGTTGCCTCCGGCTCCTCGAAGCGGTGGTCCCGTGGCCCACGCGAATATATACAAGATCACGACAAATGAGTTCGTACCATCGTCCAAATTCTGTGTCACCTCTGTGTCGTGGGCTAAACAGCTTCGCTGGTCATCCACCTTTTC
The DNA here is from genome assembly GCF_038994185.2 of Dermacentor albipictus. Lineage (NCBI taxonomy): Eukaryota > Metazoa > Arthropoda > Arachnida > Ixodida > Ixodidae > Dermacentor > Dermacentor albipictus. Next base: position 36,401,111 of record NC_091829.1, read on the forward strand.
AGAGTGGAATGGCTCATGACTTGTTGCTGCTCACTATTGCCTATATATGAGAGTTTATCTGCGAGTGTAACTGTGTATATGTGGGTGTGCGAGCGCGTGTGCGGACGTATGTTTTTTTTTTCTCTACTATTTTGATCGCTTCTCACGTTTTAAACCCTGCAGTAGCATGCTTTTCTCTCCTTGGGCTCGACTAACCGCTGTAGTTCCGTTACATTTTCTCGTAATAGCGGGCACGTATATACGGAAGTCGGCAATGTATATAGTTTCGGTACGATGCATTCTTGCAATATGCAAGTTCTGCTTGCAACGAGTGCGCCACGAATTGCGAATAGCGGGGCGATTGGTGTTGAAGAGGCTAAGAGGTGACGTGAGAAGGCAAGGAAACCCCACCACTATGCGACAGCGTTTGCGGGAAAACTGGGTAATTTTATAGAAAGAGGGAGAGAGAAATAGAAGACAGGAAAGGCGGGGAGGTTAACCAGACGCATGTCTGATTTGCTACCCTGCACCGGGAGAAGGGGTAGCAAATATGTCAAGCAAATATGCCATGCAAATATGTCAAGTGGTCAAATTACGCAGTGCTGCAAGAGCAGAGCCGCATTAATTAAAGCGCATAGCAGTGTACGGTGACGCTACGAAAGCGGTCGACCGTCAAAACACTTCTGTTCCCGCCGCGGTAGTTTTGCGGCTCTGGCATTGCTAGAGGTCGCGGATTTAATATCGACCGCAGCAACCGACAGGGTCAAAATATATCGACCGGGGCGAAATAGTAAACACACGTGCACTTACATTTTGGGAAACGTTAACGAACATCACGGACTCAAAATAGTCCGGAGTCCGCCACTACGGCGTGCCTCATAATCCTATTGTGGTTTTGGCATGTACAGCCCCATAATCCAATTGATGTTCAATACATCTACGACGATGCGATGTCCCATGTGAGGCAATGACTATGCTCGACGCTCTCAGAGGTTATGCAATGCAGCGCGCAACAATGCCTCAAGCGAGTGTCTCTCCTTGTGTGTTCTGTGTACTATGAAGACCAACAGCACTGATGCAAGGTAACGTTTAACATCAACTCACCATTCTCGTGCTAGAATAAACGTTGAAGAAAGTAAGCTTTCGCCTTTAAGCTCACCACTATTTATCGTCAATCAAAGCAACCAGCACAGAAAGCTTCGCTTACATCTATTCTCACAGTGCGTGGGATCTGCATAATTTTTTATGTTAGATTTTTTCAGACCCAAATATTAGAGTGCGCAACGATAACGAGAGATCGGCCCACGCAAGAGGCCGAGTTTCTACCAGAAAGCTCGCCTTCGCGCATAGCGTGGGCGTCGGCGTTTCCCGGTAAACATTACGGCTACACATGCAGCACTTGCCGGGAAGCGTGAAAAGCAGTCAGGGATCTTTGAATGCTATCGGCGTTCCACTCTGAAATGCGAAGCGTGAGCGTCCTCCCAATTTTTTTTTATACTCGCCTGTGCAGATGAACATGGACCAGAGCAACTCCGACAACACGAGGACGCCGCCTACGGCCAGCGGCGTGACTAATCAACCCACGACGCTTGCCGGTTTGACTCGAAACCCGTCTACGGCCTCGACTTCTCCTTTGTTGACTGCTCTTTTGGATTCGGAATCGGCTGTGGACGTGGCCTCGACAATGACTCCGCCTCCGTATCCGGCTTCGGCGGCGGCCGCGCATGCGAATCCGGCTGCACATCCATTTGCTGCTCTGGCTACAACGACGGATTCGGCAACGCACGTCGCTTCGACTACTGCGGCTGAAGTTATGGCCGTGCCCCCAACCCCTGCCAGTGCCGCTGCTGCTGCTGCTGCCGCCGAACCTATCAACGAAAATGTTTCTACGAACTTCAGATGGAACACAAGTTGGGGTAAGGTTGAAGGGCGACAATGTACTACCCGCACGTTCCAGCACCTTCATGTAACATTCTAGTAATTACAGAGAGACAGGAAGTAGCAGAAGTTGTTTGGTAAACTTACTTTCAACTATTCTTTCGTTTACTTAGCGGAGTAGGCCTAAATATACTTAATGAAATGAAGGCCATCCTGTTTTCATTAATTTTCTACGGAAGCCTGAGCGGGCCGGTACATCACTGTGACGTCACAGATTCCAAATCCCTTCCTTTTAGACGGGCCATTTATTGTTCAGTAAGAAATGTCCAAAATTCGCTAACTTCAGTCTTTGGATCGCTTTGAATATAATGTAGTCCATCTTCGTGGATAAAAAGTATAACTATGAATCCGAGGAGACACCGGAAAAATCTGTGACGTCATGACAAGGTGTGGAAACTTCACGGTGGCGTCGCCACCAGTCGTCCGTTCTTGCGTATTTTCTGGCTTGCCAAGCCTTTTCCCACGGTATGGGAGGCTTCTTTCGTATCGTAGAAGGCAATATACCAATGCAGCTCAAATAATGCTTGCTTTACCTTCAGTTTTAATATTGAAAACAATGTAGTGACGAGGTCAGTCTACCTAATAAAGCCAGTTTATGCGTACTCTTCCACACGTGTGTGACATTTTGAGCCTTCACGCCAGTCCACCCAACCGGCGCACATGCAATGTTACTACCAGTTATCATTTGTCAATGTAGCGCAATATGTCATTGATAATGATCTCAAGCAATTATGCAAAACGCATTTCATTACAAGATCAGCTGTCGTTCTTTATTATAATTTTGTTCAGTCATTTCTGATGACACATTACTTATCTGATATACCTACGGTAGCAGTGCTCCCCGTTCGTTTCAAAATAGCAGGAATACTAATTGGAGGTGCATAGTGAAAAGTAACACCTCCTTGAATGAAATCTTACTCCAAGGATCTTTCTTTCTTTATTTACCTCAGCATACTTGGAGCGCCAGGAAGCGGCTACGAGGCAAGCGCCAATAAGACAACGTCCCCTGCAAAGGCCTCTGGGTAAGTCGAATATTTAACCAGAGAACCACGCAACCAAGGTGAGACAGTTACACCCTACACGTAATGTGAAATTTCATCGCAGACAACTTATACAGCGTCCCTCTCCACTAGCTCCTTTGCACACGCTGATAATGTGATTGTTCAAAAAAGTAGAAGTTCAAAAAGTAGAATGCAAGATCCAGCACACAATAATTTCCTGCTTTCAAACACAAGTACGAAACTAGTACTAAACAAGTAAGAGATGCGCTGCCAAAACTATGAATTAGGAGTATATTTATTGGGCTAACTCTCGCCTTGAAAGACAAGCGAAAGTCAAGTAATCACAGCGACAGCGGCCAGCATGGTCATCGGTCGTCGAAATATGCACTGACGAATCAGGTCTACCCGCTGTGGTTTATAGACCAGTTAGTAGGTCATCGTGCTGCTAAGATTAACGTCATATGCTCGATTCCGGCCGCTGTGGTCGCATCTCGAAGGGGGTGAAATGTAAAAACGCTCGTGAACTTATATTTCTCTGCATATTACAAAACCCCCAGGTGGTAAAATTTATCCGAATGAACGCATGGCAATGTGATTTATTGTCTTCAACATGTGCAATAGCTGTGGGATGTTAGTCCAAACGAATATAGAGTGTAACTTAGCGCAAAACTTCGCGCCACTGTACGTGCAGTCGGCGTCGAAAACTTAACGGATAGCACTATCTGACGAAACGTTGAATTTTCCGAAAGTTTGCGACCGCGTAGTCAGCAAATCTTTTGTGACACTGTTATTCACGGATACTACAGTGCACCCTTCGAGTACCGGCAGGCTGCGTGTCTGAGCTGCGGAAATATTTAGCCTTTTATCGGATTCCGCAATTTGTGAACCTTTGACTCCGACAGTACCTGTAGTTTTCTTACGTGCACTACATCAAGCAGCTAATAAACCACATGCATACGTCCTGTTTGTTGTTGGTTTTTTTTATTTCTTTTTGAAAGGCAGTTTCTAATAATCATGATACCCCGTGCGTATGACTGCAACCGAGCAATCGTAGCATTAAATGGAGTTCTCGTATCAAAAACGTTTGCTTCCACTCGAAGCGCTCGATTCGTACTCAAATTTTAAAATGTCATGCGCACCTAGTCGTGAAGGTTACTGTGTCCAGTGCAAATGGGCCGCCTGTGCTGTAAGACGTTTTCTACTGTAACAAGCAAGAAACTTACTGGTAAACTTTGAATTCTTGAGACTGGAAACTCATATCTAGGTGCTTTCGTGTCTTAATATGGGTACAAAACTGAACGCTTACCGCACCTAAAACGAACTATAATGACACTTCTAGATTGCCCGTTTACTTGAATATGGTTAGGAATACTTAGTTGTTACTGGACCTCGCAATGAAAATAACTTAAATGAACTCATATTTATCGTCAGCATCAACAGTGCTTGTAACTCTAATGAACATGATGTCTTCATATAAGGGCGGATATAGGTTAGCACCGAAGCTAAAGACATAGATAGTTTTAGGTGACACTTGCCTCATTCTCCTAAAATAGCCTCGTTAAAAGAAAGAGGCATTCGCTCTTGTGACCTCGCCCCTTTCCTCACCAGACGATGACCGAAACGCCCGTGTCGTGCGAGGAACGTACTACGCCAAGGCTTACCCGTGCGACCACTGTCGCTACCACTTCGACGTTCACCTAGACCGACGGGAGGTACGGCAACATAGGTGATAATTATTATAATCACCATCGTTATCATCATCATTATTATCATCAGCCAATTTCTGTGTCCACTGCAGGACGAATGCCTCTCTCTCCGAGCGATTTCCAATTAGGCAATCTCCAGTTACTCCTGTCTACTTTTCAAATACCTGTCAAATACCTCCAAACCGTTCCTGGTTGCCAGATTATACTGTAATTACGCGTTCGCTTTCAATCACCGCTTAAACCAAACGCCATTGGAATACACATGCCTAATTTGCCTCTTTAGTGCGATCTCATGGAGTGAAGCTAATTCAGCTCACAGATTTCAGTAGTTTTTTTACATCAGTGGTCATTGAAATCGAGCGTGTGACTACACTATAGCTTTTTCAAAAATCGATCTACATTTCTGAAAAAAAAAAACATCGTAAATGAGATTAGAAAATACGGGTCAAGGCTTGTTTTCTTGATATTAAGAGCCATAACGGAGCACTGATCACGTCCCTTCAAAGTCAATGAAATCATGTTTTCATCGTTTATTCGGATCATTTTTATTACCGGAACATGCAGAAAGTTAATGATTTCGTTTATTTTATTCACTGTTATCTCCTGCACTCTCGCACCATGACGCATCTTACTCCCATTCTTTGCACGAACAGTCAAGGAGAAGAACGATCTTTTCTACGCAGGTCATCCAGCAAAGCGATCGAGAACAGTTTAAGAGAACCATTGAATCATTACTGTACTAACCTTATATTACCCACCCCTCACGTAAAACACTATTTTATGGGGTCCTTGAGGTATTCCCTGTAAAATAAAGATGAAATCATTTTTTATGAACGCGCAATCAGCTTGCCCAATGCATCACTACCCGCCGTTGTTGCTCAGTGGCTATGGTGTTGGGCTGCTGAACCCGAGGTCACGGGATCGAATCCCGGCCACGGCGCCCGCATTTCGATGGGGGCGAAATGCAAAAGCACCGGTGTACTTAGATTTAGGTACACGTTAAAGAACCCCAGGTGAACGAAATTTCCGGAGTCCTCCACTACGGCGTGCCTCATAATCAGAAAGTGGTTCTGGCACGTAAAATCCCATAATTTATTTTTTTTTACTGATCACTGTCAAGAACTGGTACGCGAATTTCTAAGTAACATTGCCACCTGCCTATCACTTTCTTTCTCTCTGTCTTTCATTTATTCATTCATTCGCACAGGCCTTGGTAAACTGGTTCAAGGACAGCGACAACCTAGACTACCACGTGTTGTTTCTGTTGAGCGTGCTGTTCGCCACCGCCCTGTCGATGTCCCTCACGTTCGCGTGGCTCGAAGCCTCCCACCGGGCGGCCAACTGGCCCCTGTGGCTGACTGTACCTCTGGGGATCGCCTTGGCCGTGCACAGCTGCGTGTGGGCATGCGTGGCTCTCTACTGCCTGTGGTAGGTAATGAGGGTGCTACGTTGTGCGTTCCGGAGTTCCACAAAGCGAATCGAAATGCGCGTTTACACTCTCGTTGGCACGACGGAATTGCAGTCAACAGGGTGGCGAAGGAAAAATTTGAACAGCGTAATATTCGCTTTTGTTTCACGTCATTCATTCATTCATTCATTCATTCATTCATTCATTCATTCATTCATTCATTCATTCATTCATTCATTCATTCATTACTTCAGTAATCATGTACGCGAAAAGCAGCGTAGCATGTCATGTAATTTCATTAGGTCAGAGGACATTCCTAGTTGCCTGCTTCTCTGTTCAACGCAGCAAGGACATGTGAATGCGCACTCAGGAGATGAACACAGGGCATGAAGAAGTCAGCCATGCTACAGGTTGGCACACCAGAGCCATAATTATGGTCGCAAAAATAAAATTCAGGGGTCATACTATAAGCCTGGTACCTGTGCTAGTAAAACAAGGCGGTTGTTGATCAGGTGTAGAAATGGGTAACGCGAATAGCCGATGACAGGCAGCTACGACGCCGAAATCCGTCGGTACTAAAGGCGACAATTTTTTACTAGCTCACCGCTTGTGCATCTATATGAAGGACACCATCTGCAACGCATTCTCACAATCGTAGCAGCATGTCCATCCTCACTGTGCTACGAACGGTTGGCCTGTTATCCAATCTATATGGAGGATAATATGTGCAGCACCTTCTTACTACCCGTTACACTCCGTTCGTCATCACTGTCTCCCGCCGTGGTTGCTTAGTGGCTATGGTGTCGGGCTCCTAAGCACGAGGTCGCGGGATCGAATCACGGCCACGGCGGCCGCATTTTGATGGGGGCGAAATACGAAAACACCCGTGTACTTAGATTTAGGTGCACGTTAAAAAACACGTTAAGGACACGTGAATGCAGGTAAGATGGTGAAAATTTCCGGAGTCCCCCACTACGGCGTGCCTCATAATCAGAAAGTGGTTTTTGGCCAGTCAAGTCCCATAATTTCTTTTTCATCACTGTCCACGCAGGCAGTACCCCAAGGCGTTCTGGAGATGGAAGAACCAGACGCTGCCGCTGGTCGCCCAGCATTTCATGCGCATGACCACGACGTCCGATCCGGCGGCTGACGAAATGCCGTAGCATGAAGCCCGAGGTCGTGCGTTATCAGAAGACGCAGTGACCGGAGAATTCGCACTAACTCCCGCGTATCTAATAAAAGCTTACTGTTAAATAATGCTCGGCTTAGTCGGTGCTTTCTTTCTTGACCATTCGTTTTTCATAGATCTGTTCCATGTTGAATTGAATTGATGTATCGCGGTAAGAAAGCGCGGTAATTCCGAACGAATGGCACGTCGTTGGAAGGATTAAAATAATATCTGTACCTATAACTGCAGTTTATACAGAATCTGCGGAAGAGACACCGCTAATTCCGCGCTAAACGTTATCAGTTCTGGTGATCATCGACTGGCCGATACCACGTCGTTTAGAAGTCCATTAGCGTGCGTAAGCTTACACAAATGCGTCATACGTCGTATTATATGTGCATACGTCATAATGCTACAGAAAAGAAAGAAACAAGTGCAGTGAGTGTGACAAAGCAACCACTGAAATTGCGCAGCGGCAGCCATATTATCACGGTAAAATAATTTGCACCCTTAAAAGCGAAGAAGGGTATCAGTTGGCATATAACTTACACCCTTACATCCTCTCTGGGTGTAAGGGTGTGAATTGTAGTCTGATTAATAACCTGGAAACCGGACATGACCAGTCTCGAGCCGAAACCGGTAGACCAGAGTGCATCGGGCGCTAGATTGGCTGGCCGTGCGCGAAGAACCGGGTGCGCTGGAGAAAGCGTGCTGAGTTTGCGCCTTCGCCAAGAGAAAAAAAAAAGAAAAGTGCTAGCAAGCCGCGCAATTGTGCGCATGCGCTACGGTAACAGCTTATCGCCGAGCTGCTTCAGGCCACGCTCAACGCATCGAGTTACAAAGGGGGCAAAATTTCAGTGATACAGGCGTCGCTGGCGTGACTTTTCCCGACTTTGCTTGCCGCTGCCTGGGGCACCGGAAACGCTGAACTGTGTTTGCACCCTAAGAGGAAACTTAAGCTCGGGCCCAACTCCGATGCTGCCTCTTATATGTAATATATGTAAAACGCGGAGGCGATTTTTTTCTGAGGTAACCGCTTGCGCAATTTTAATGAATTTCGTTGCACTTGAGAGAGAAAATGAAATACTAGTGACTGTTGGAGGTAGAATGTTGATTTGGGCGCGAATTTTTTCAATTGAATTTTCATAAATTGGTAAATTTGAAAAATAAAGAACCACGAAGTTTACAAATTCGTAGCTCTGTTAGCTCCATTCATTAGAACATCCAAAACTGACAAACTTGATTTGCCAATTTACATCTTAAATGAATTTGTTACATTGTTTACAAGGGTTTGCATAAGTTCTACGGAGAAATTAGTAGCCTAGTTGAAAGCCATGTATGGTATATCATTATTTCCAGCTATTAAGCTATTAAGATGTGCTATTAAGTGCAGTTTGCACGCTTGTGATATTTCTTCATTGCTAACTTACAGAGTTGTAAACTTCATAGTTTCATTTCCTGAAAGCTTGGGACTTTTCGATCTAAATCGAAAATTCGCAACCAACAGTCACTAGTTTTTACATTTTTCTTTTAAATGTAACAAACCTCATCCAATTTGGTGTGCTGGCCGCCGAATAAAACTATTTCTAGATGGCGGCCCCGAGCTAAAGATAGATAGATAGATAGATAGATAGATAGATAGATAGATAGATAGATAGATAGATAGATAGATAGATAGATAGATAGATAGATAGATAGATAGATAGATAGATAGATAGATAGATAGATAGATAGATAGATAGATAGATAGATAGATAGATAGATAGATAGATAGATAGATAGATAGATAGATAGATAGATAGATAGATAGATAGATAGATAGATAGATAGATAGATAGATAGATAGATAGATAGATAGATAGATAGATAGATAGATAGATAGATAGATAGATAGATAGATAGATAGATAGATAGATAGATAGATAGATAGATAGATAGATAGATAGATAGATAGATAGATAGATAGATAGATAGATAGATAGATAGATCAAGGAGAGGGAAGGGAGGGAGGTCAACCCGACGATCGCACGGTTTTCTACCCTACATTAAGGGTGAGGGGAGGGGAAATAGAAAGAGGAATGGAGGAAGGGAGTGAGCACTCAGTGCACGTGGGTTGATGCCCAGGGGCAGGAGATCACTTATGATCTCTTAAACTGGTGCACCTCAAGTGGGGTTCTGGTGCACGAATCACTTATTGTGCCAGTGACGAGTGTAGCCACGGTCCGAGTAGCTTGGACTCCGAGAAAGGCCTCGGGTCCAGTCGGTTTAAATTTCTCCTGAGAGAGAGAGCCATTGTACATCGTAATGAGGACAGGTACACAATAGGTGCTCGATGGTTTCCTTGCACCTACAGGAGTTGAACATCGGGCTCTCGGCCATTCCCATACGATAAGAGTGAGCGTTCGTGAAAGCCACTTGCAGACACTAGCCGCACAGCAAGGTTGTTTAGCCCCGAGCTAAAGCTTCCCCTTAAGCTTTGCGGTTTCTCGTCTGGAGCACCGCTTTTACCGCAATTGCGGTAATGTGAAAGACGAATATCTACCAGCGAGGTTTATGTAATTTTATAGTGCGCATGCGTGGAATGTTGGTATACAATTGAAGCTCTTCCAGCTATTAAACAGTTCAGTGTAGCTCTTGTCCTTGTCGTTTCTTGCCGAATGAGTTGTCTTTTTGTTCGCGCTAATTTTCCTACTCAGTAATGCAACACCAATCAACTTAGCAATTAATTCTTCCAGGATATCACGATTTCTCCAAATCGCCCGCCGTCACGGCTATTGATACCTTTGTTAAAGCTAACCGGCAGTGTACACGGCAAACACTCTCCTCTGCTGCAGGTTGAGCGGCGCCGCGACGAGATGGGAAAACAAAAGCAGAGAAGAGTTCGGTTTCTTCTTGCACTGTCACCTCGAAAGTTACGTCATCCTATTCTTTCTCGCGACGCGTCCGCGAACAAGAACTATTTCTTTCAAATTTGGTGAGGGTGCACGTCATCTGTCACAGTTTCCGGTAGCAATCGCATGACGAGCATGACATGTGGCATCATCGCCTAATCAGATTCTTTCGTTCTTCTTTGCTGGCGCGCAGTATCAAGTGCATCGACACAGAAAGATGGAAACGTGCGTGAACGAACGGCACCACTCTCTCCTTTCTCAGCGCGGCGTTGCGCAACATGTGGTCGACGAGGCTATTTTAGCACGTGCGTAAAACTTTCCTCTCATAAAGATGACCGATAGTACACATGAGTGCAACACATACTCACGCTGAGACAACAGTGATTACGCTGTTCTTGACGCTACCTCCAAGGATGCCATCTTCAGTTAATAATAATAATACTTGGGGTTTTACGTGCCAAAACCACTTTCTGATTATGAGGCACGCCGTAGTGGAGGACTCCGGGAATTTTGACCACCTGGGGTTCTTTAACGTGCACCTAAATCTAAGCACACGGGTGTTTTCGCATATCGCCCCCATCGAAATGCGGCCGCCGTGGCCGGGATTCGATCCCGCGACCTCGTGCTCAGCAGCCCAACACCATAGCCTCTGAGCAACCACGGCGGGTATCATCTTCAGTTAGGTAAACGCTGAAGTGCGCTGCTTCCGCACTAGATAAGCTTTTCAACAGTTTCGACGCCCTCACTAAGAAAGTGCTACAAGTGCGTATCGAAAATTGTGGAGCGGTTTGGCTTGATTCGGATCAAAGCTGTGAAATACTGGCTTCCAATTATTTTAATTTCATGTGTGTTCGTATTGTCGGTTGGCTTCGCGGGTGACAGAGGTCCTAATGCCTCGCGTATCGGTCCGAGCAGTGAGCGCCAGCTGAAGATGGTTACCCCCAGCACCAGACAGTGGACACCGAGCCAACAGCGCACGTCCTACTCTGTGTAGACCAAGGTCCACGGTGAATCAGCCCTTCTGGACTTCTAGGAGGATGACCTGACTTTCCTCACGCATCGCCGTCGATCAGACTGTGGCGTCGGGCGTAAGTAACTGCGATCGACTCTGTGGTTGTCAGATGTCTAGAATGTAAGGCTTCGTTTCTGCCTCTGTACACTCCATGGACAAATGCCGACTAAACTATTGCAGTGCTGACGCAGTTAGTTGCGGGATGGTCCATATGGTGCACTGAACTGAATATTAGGCACGACAGCTATGAATCCTTTCGTGTGTCTGTTTTAGCTGCTGGAGGCAGCAAGTATAATTAGGAGAGCGTGGGGCCTGCTGGCTGTACCGTATGGCGTTTCTTGGTTTCTTGGCGTCATGAGGACAAAAGCTAACACGGAAATCGACAAGCAAGTTAGAACGCTTGTTGCTGTACTTGATGTCAGAAGAGCTTCGCAGTAACCTTCATAAATTCCTTGTAATTGGGACACTGCCTAGCTTCGATGCAGTCTAATCGACTCGTTGGGCAGTGCAACTTTTCGTGGAACGCTGTAAGCGCGAACATTAAATTATGAATTTAAAAAATTTCAAGACAACACAATTGTTAGTAAATGCGCAATGGATTTCAGAGTTCAGGATTTAACCTGGGACGACGAAAATGTCTTTTCAACGCTAAAAAAATTCTAATTTGTAAAGCCTATACATCACTGTCTTTCATTTACCCTCTTTTTCTATACCAACCAAATGAGTTTTCTAATACAGCCCTCAACGTTCTCGGGCGATTTTCTCACTGAAGTTTATGCTTAAATCGTGGGGAACATCGCAGACCAACCATTGCGACAAGGCGCATGACATTGGCCCTTCACTGCAATTAGCCTTTGTAGTAGAGCGAGATCCAACAACGATGATACCTTAATATTTCTAAATGGTATCCCGCAGCCTATACAGATATTTTGAAGTATTTGGCTGTTCATCAGTGCTACACAAAGTCCTGTTTCCCTTCACCTTTCCTTAAGGGTTTCAAGCAGATAATTAGGTGGTGGCTTCACGCCGCGATAACGATGATGACCTAAGGAACACTAAGATAAAACTTTCAACTTCAAATAGACCGCCAAATCTCTGGAACAATTTGCAGCATTCTGATCAGCGTTACACTTGCCTAAATACATTGTAATAGTGGTTTCGACGAAGAAGTTTTCTGTTTTTGTACCCAGAATTTGGACGCGTCACAACGTAATAATTGATGGATACGTCATGATACACGGACTTGCTCCATTTCTGCAATCGCTGCAGCTTCGCCGCATGAACCAAGCGCAAATAATTTGCGCAGCGCTCTTATGTATTTTTACTTTTTTTTCGTGATGTCACTACTTAAACTTTCGCTCTGTGATGACATCACGATAACAGCGATGACATCATGACGGCCTTTCGATACCAACATCTATTTTCACATCGTCAGCCAATTTTGCTCTCTTGAAGACACAATAATATCATGTGGCATTGCCTCGTCTTGACGTCACTCTGGTATCAAATTAAAACCGCGTGTTCCCCGACCTTCAAGCTCGCTAGGGTCACCCTTTTACGTGCGAAAAACGCGTTGTAGTCTTTCTCCAACTTCTAAAATAGGTGTAGGCGCTCCTGTAATGGAAATGAGGGACGTAAAGGCGGAGCAAAGCAAGTTTAGAGCTTTTAAACTGCTGTCGCAGTCAAAAGCTCACTCCGATGCGTGTGCGCAGTCTGCAAGGTACCGGACTTGTGACCTTTATTCGGCACAATCTGTCTGCCACAAGGTCAATGCGCGGCGCGCCTTTTCGAAGAATGGACGTTTGCTAAACTCCAGGATATATATATATATATATATATATATATATATATATATATATATATATATATATATATATATATATATATATATATATACATATATATATATATATATATATATATATATATATATATATATATATATATATATATATATATGCATACTCCTTTTATTGCACGAAGTGATGCGACGGGACGCCGTGCAGAATGCGCTACCGTTTCGTTTTAGCAACACTAACCATGTAGCTGCGTTGCGCTCGAGCGTTTTCGACGTCGACATCTCCGAAGGCGCCACACGGGGTTTGGGTTGAAAGCCTCTAATGGCTTACGATGAGGCAACTGAAATATTCACATCTGCATTTCATCCTTTCTACGTGCATTATGCGTCAGAGAGTGGCAGAAAGACGTGAAGTGCTGCATAACCGAGCGCGTTTTTTGAGGACATTTGCGAAATAGTGAATCGCTACTCGTTAATGAATCGTGAATATTCGTGAATACTCGTGAATCGTTAGAGAAACTGTCAGAAAGTTTCAACGCGCGTTCCAATAACAATTTTTCCGCAGGTTCAGTGCTCCCTATTCTAAGTGAAGGCAAGATATTGGAGCGACGAACGTCATTGCCGGTTCAAACACACATGACTGCTCATTTGTTTTTTTTTTTGAATAGATAAAAAGGGGAGAGTACAATATTCTTGTCCTGCTTTCCAAGATGGATGCTACAACCCAGACGTTCAGAAGGCTTCAGAATAGGCTGGCAATTTTTTGCGTAGGCTTCCGCGGTTTACGTTGATACCACGGTGTGCTTATTTCGAGGAATATGCAAATTGGGTCCTGCGCCATACCTTTCTGGAATCTTCTTTCGCCATGACTACCCCGGTGAAAATGAGACAAGTTGAGCTTTTATACAGCTATCGCTTGACTTAATATGGCAGACACAAATTGACCCTAAATGGGAATGACAGTTCAGCGAAAGGCCCATTCGCGGGGAAATTGTTTTCAGCTAACGCAGAAGAGCAATAAGTTCCAACTGCATATCCATTTACCTATGACTTGCTTTATTGATATGACTTTATTATGACTTGCTCTCCTGCACGCCCACTTTTCTACGCCGTCTTGATTGTTCATCCAACGCTTAAACGTTCTCGCTCGCAGCTTATTTAGCTACGGTCCCCATATTACACCTTTAAGCTCGAACTCTCTCTCTCTTTACTTTCGTTATCATTAGTCCTGCTTTCTTTTTCTTTTCTTCGGTGATTCTCTGCCGGCAACACCTGCGGCTCTAATCAGACCATTCAAGCGAGCCTGAAAGTCTGATGCCTTTCAGCAAACTTCGTTTACGCATAAGCGTGCTTCGTTTATACCTGGCGGGAAGCAAGCACTATCCGCAGATAAGCCCGTGTCATCCACACTAGCATCCGCTGTGCTCTGCTTTTAGGCGCGCTTCATTACAGGAGCCTTTGTCATTCGTTGAACCGTGATCTCCTTCACCGAGGTCTGTGCTCTTTCTGTAATAGCTGCACAAGATCGTTACTGAAGAGCAAGAACCTGTGAACGCTGTTCAGCGTCACACCCGCCATTCAGCACAGTGGTATTAAACCGCACCCTCTGCAAACACTTTAAGGACACACGTCGAAAACGGCAATTTTATTAGCCGAGATAATCATACAGACCACCCTATGCTTTCCAGAAGGCGCGATATCCAGCATTTTATGAACAAATTTATTATACAACGCGCTTTTTTCAAACATGCGGGAAGCATGCACTGATCTATCAATAAACTAAAGTTTGCTGATTCATCGCTGGTTCCGAACACCAAAGTAGTAGCTTTAATTATATGTTCTTGTGGGTCAAAGAGGTTTTTGTTTCATGCGCGGTATATGTTGTAATGTGAGATAACGGGACACGAATATCGATTTGGCCTTAGCGTTGCTGATGTGCGGGAGTATGGTGTCATGGTGTCCCCGTGGCATAGTAACTAGCCACGTTGCCAAATTGGTTTTACGTTTAGTGAATCGTAAGTGACATTCGGGTGCCAAACATCATGACGCATGGAGTTTGACAGTCAGATCAATCGCTTTGTCGCAGTATGCCCAAGCAGCGCTTTTACAAAGCGTTCTTTGGTGACACTGCCCACTGTATTGTATATTTCAACACTTACCGTTGGTTTCTGCTTTTATTCTGTTTTTGATTTCATTTTATCCCTCTTTGACGCTAATATCTTACCTACCTTGAGTCAATTTTTTGCTAATGTAGCAGCTTGCATGAGACACAGCGATCCGTCTGCGTCTTTCTCTGTCTGGTGTCCCGTCGTGTACCACTGTCCCGACTGCCATAGAATCTAATGGGTATGCTTCCGAGTAGCTTAGCGATTTTGGCATCACCGCTTTCACTACGTCAGCCTTATTAATGGAGATTTCGGACCAGCAGCGGAACGTCATGGATCGGAATGAAAAGGCTTTGTGCTATCTACGTGGTGTTGCTTAATTCATTTCTCCAGTACTGGGCTTATGCGCCGCTGTAAACCTGATGTGACCAATCAAGCGGGCTCTATCGGGGCGGAAGCGTTTCCTACCAGCACATGTCTCAGTTAAGACGCATGAACAATATGAAAAGTAGCGTTGGCGTACTTGTTCAACCTACTATCACGCGCGACAGCACTCACCGTCGCTTGGCTTTCGTGCTGAAGCTGACACGTCGTTAAAACACACACGATGGGAGTCAAAAATGGTGTGTGTACGACCCCGCTACTTTCCAAGTGTTTACCAATCTAAGATTTTAGTTCCACCTGTGTATTTGGACGTTTTCTAATGTCCACTCAAATTTGCCGGCATATACCGCTGCTAAAATGCGAGTCTGCGGTGCTGTGCAAACCTACAGAAGAGACGCCCTGCAATTCGTCACTCTGGTAAACTTGCGCGTCTGTCCTTTGCTTTTTGTGATGCTCCTAGGCATCCGAAGCGCCTTGCTCGCCATGCTAATGACATACGCCCATTCAACAAGTGTTACTGATGTAAAGGTATCGCTTTTCGTTTTCTGCCGCAAGTATCACACTCCTGCCTTTCGAGCTGTTCATTTTAGATTCAAGACTCTTTTTTACAGCATCTCGTAGAAATGATATAATTGACACTCAAATTGTATGAATGCTGACTTATTCGGATAACCAAATAGTTTTCTTTTTTTAAGTAACCACACTCCATAGTTTTTCACAGGAACACTATAGACTGCGGCTGGAAATGTCTTGCACATGTAGAGCAGTTAAGTGTCGATACGACTTCCTGCAAGACAGGGCCCACTGTTTCTCTCACCATTGTTAAAAAAACTATACCAAAGTTACCTGTGGCATTTCACGAAAACATCGAAAAGAGAAACCCAAATTTTCTTTTATACCACAGTCTTGTATGTGTACAGGCCATTCTACCTTCATCCAAGAAAGCTGCCCAGTCTTTCAGCCGTGTGTTCTGTAAAACCAAATCGCACATCCCCGAAGAATTTGGTTCTCCATATCCGGTTTCTCCTCTAGGCCCGCCACGGACCCGTGATGCGTGTCACGGGCTGCTGCTGGGACGCCTCCTCCGAGGCACCGCGCAGGCGCAGTAGCTTCCCAGTCTTGGTGACCCACACCGAAGGCGTACGTGTGCTGCGACCGCGATTCTTCAACACGAAGGGCAGCGCGCTACCGAGGACGCAGGATATGAAGCAGGCGACGGCCATGAGCAGCATCAGAAGGACCATCTTGGTGTAGGCGCTGCTGGGGTAGCTGTCGCGTGAGCTCTCTATGATGGCGCTCTCGACAGTATCCGGCGATCTGCGTGATGTTACGCGAGTGACAGGTGCGATTGCTTCTGCAGAATTGAGCATGTGTGCTCTCGCTTTCGTGTTTGACAAGTAAGAAAGCTCACGTGATTGAAACGCGATATTGGCACGTCGCGCCACCTGACGACTGACGCTTCTTGCGGCACCGGTGAGCGCCAGGTGATCGCTGTGAGATGCCGAATGTTGTTACAATGTGACATATTGTCATTGCAATCGGCCTCTTACTTTTATCTCATGCAGGAATACATCACCTTGAAGGGGCAGCGCGAAAAGACGATGACAGAAGGCAGGAACACACAGAACAGCGCTGAACTCACAACTAACTTTATCCAAGGCATACATACACTTATGTACACAACCCGTAGCCACGTGCTCTCCCATCTATGGCGTCATTATCAGTGCGCAGGAATGATAATGATAATGCACTGATAATGACGCCATAGATAGGAGAGCACGTGGCTATGGGTTGTGTACATAAGTGTGTGTATGCCTTGGATAAAGTTAGTTGTGTCTTCAGCGCTGTCCTGTGTGTTCCTGCCTTCTGGCATCGTCTTTTCGCCCTGCCCCTTCAAGATGTTCAACCAGTACCATCTCGCCCAAATGTCGATCCTTCTACAGGAATACATCAGCTTGGTGTCCCCAGTTCGCACCTGTGGCGTAAGAAGGGCCGGCAGTCATGCGCTCCCTGTATCGCGTTTCAACCGATGGGTACTGTTTTTTTGTGTACCTGGTCTTCATGAACAATGTTATTTGCGCAGCACTAGGAACGAGGACTGATGGACGACTGGCACAAGCGTCTTGATCATGAATTGTAACCAACTAGTCCGAACCAGTATTATGCTGGTTTCAGGTTTTCTCGTTCAATACAAACGGTTTTTGAGCTACTGTCGCACGAAAGCTTTGCGATCCGAAGTAGTGTGCTCGAGGATATGAACATTTAATACCGAGAATTCTCCGTAAAAAGCTAATTAAAAAAAATCATAATGCAGTGGGCGACATCGCAAGGCATCTCCAGTTGCAATGAATTTTACAACTAACAAAAGTTTTAAGGTAAGCCCACTGAATCTTGTAAAAGGCGCCTGTTTTTCTACTGACACTTATAAAAAGAAGTCTTCATGAGGACTGTGCGAAATTTTAACTGAGCAATTACAGCCCCCTTTTCGTGAACCGTCGCATACATCGAAAGTGAAGCAAACCTCACTATTCCTTTTAAGTAGCTATGCTGTGCTAACCCACTGGCTTCAATTCGTAAATACACTTCAGCAATATTTGCTATGGAATTATTAGTTTCGAAAATAATAAGAAAAGCATGCCAGCCTGCAAGTAAACTACTGCGCGCGCGCGTGTTTGTGTGTGTGTGTGTGTGTGTGTGTGTGTGTGTGTGTGTGTGTGTGTGTGTGTGTGTGTGTGTGTGTGTGTGTGTGTGTGTGTGTGTTGCCAATGAGCTGCCTGGCCAAGCATGAATGACCCACCTGGTTGGCACGACAGCTCTGTCGCTCGCGACATACTGTGCAGGAAACGCTTCGACAACCGAGTATGCACTGCGGTTCCTTGGCAGATCCGGAAACGGCCTCATCCCAGGAGACAGCCTCGACAGCAGACCACCTCTAGCCGCTTTCGTGGCATTCCTTTTGATAGCACCAGCTGGGTTCGGGATGACGATCATCTCGAAGATGCTGAGGACCCCTTCCTCAGGCTTGCTCGCCGTAGCGTTGATTCCCTCTTTCTTCAACAGCTCTGCACACGATATAATGAATGGTAAAATATCGCTTAAACAAAGCACCATAACAGCCATAGTAACGCTCACACGTGTATTAAAAAAGGGTCTTCTGGACAGCTTTCTTTTTGAATACAAGGTCTTCTTAGCTGACTTTACGCGGGTTTGACATATCTGGGTATCGTGTAACCGATTGCAGAAAAAACTACCCTTTATATCTTCCAGAGTGTCGTAGCGAGTCGCAAACGTTCGGAAAATGTAGGTCTCAACAGGACAAGAAGCGATAACTTGTCTCAGGGAAGATAAGGTTAACGTTGTGGGCGTAATGCATTCAATGCAGCTGAAAATGAACCGCATTGCACTAAACGCCTGTAAAGCGTGCACCACCACAAATGTAGTCGTGCTGAGGCAAAGCCGCAGTGTGGTACACTTTTGTGGAATGGAGCGAGTTTGCTCGCGCTTGTGCGAGCGAATAATGTGTGGAAGGAGGCAAAATATTCTTCCACACAATAGCGTGTGGGAGAGGATGTAAAATTAAGTGTAGAGGAGTAATAGCGCCATTATAGTAAAGAACTCGCCACATTCCATCATAGACTGCTTTATCTGCTGGATGTGCGCGCCTGTCCTCTTGGTCAAAAAAGAAAAGGTCAGCCAAGTGTCGATGCTAAAGAAGACAATGTGGATGTATTTGCGCATTAGATGCCATAAGAATGAGACAGGATGTGAGCAAACAATGTGCATGAGAAAGAGACAGACACAGAATACAGAGGTACCAACATTACATCATCGAATCATTTGAACTATCACGTGCGTGGATCTTCTCTTGTTTAGCGTCGACACTTTATTAACCCTTTCTTTTAAGTCTTGCTATAGGCTAACACCAGCTCACTATCTAATCCACACCGCTGTTATCCTGTATTTCTCTAAGCATTACGCCTAATTTTTTTTGTTTCATCACTCGTTGCTGTAGTCCATATTCAGGTTCATATTGTGGCGATGAAATCCATATCAACAGGCCATTTAATACTCAGGGCATATTACCGGTGTCCTGCCTATTACAGTTGCAGAGTGAGCGCCAAGGAAAGGGTGAAGCGCAGTCGAGGATGACCAAAAACTAGCTGCTTTGATGGAAGCGGGAACGTTGTAGGCATAAGGTGTCAGCGGGCGCAAGACACGGGTAATTCGAAATCGCTGATATAGGGAGGCACTCGTGTTACAGTGGAGCAAATGGAACTGCCAGGACTAATGAAATGGAGAAGATTATCGCGATTACAGCAACTCTGGTAGAGTATGCTTTCATAGAATCTTGTATGATTGCACTGCCAACGTGTTTGTCGGCTTCCGTAGAGCATTTTACCCGTCGAAAAATTTATTCACGTTTGAAACGGTTCGAACGAGTGCGAGTATAGTTCATCGCCAAATGAGCTGCTAAGTGATGAATATGGCGCTTACGCGGATTTCTGTAATTCGACAACATTCGATGAGGCATTTCACGGTCAGTTGTACAAGCCTTTTATATGTAACTTTACTCGCAGGTAACAGGCATTGTGCAAGGGGCCCTTTTTACGCGTCTCTTACTCTTCCTAAGATCAGTTCCCAGCAGGTTGACAAAATTATGCGGGACATACAAGAAAATTTGCAGCTGTTCGAGCACATCCTGCTTCTAACAATGCGATTTTGATGACTGAATGCGAGCGTTCGTGCATTGCTAATTCATAGAAAAAAAAAGTTATGGTCATGCCTTCTCATGTTTATTTTCTCACTTTGTTTAGAATGCTACCTTTGTATATTTCTCCTGCTCTTGATGAGGTTTTTATATTCACGACGCGTTAAGTCCATAATTGGGCACGGCAACTCCGTTGCGAGTGTGGCATCTAACCCTTTCGTCTTCGTCGTGCAGCTTTGCTTGGTCCTGCTGCCTTCCGTGGCTGGGGTGCGCACGCACCACCTAGAAGACGCCAGCTTCGCGCAGGCTGACAAGACTATCGCGCAAGCTGTCATGGTCGCAGATTTACACGTGCAAGATGGTCTTCGCGATTTACCATGGAACCGCAGGATACGTCATTCGACAGCGCCTGCGCAGCTGCACGGCGAACTAGCAGCGCCTCACCACAGCACCTGTATAAAAGGCCGCCCTCGGCACTACGCCGTTCTACCAGCGCACTTGCGATGGTAGAATGGTCTTCGTCATGCAGGTGAAACGATATAATTTATGCTTTCGGTCAAACGACTCGTTTCTGCTAATGCTGCCGTACCCACGGACTCGCCTTTCCGTTGATTCGGCCGGTTGTACATTGATTTGCATCGACATCACACTGTATTTGAGAGAACTGCTATTGCTGTGCAGTGATGTAGAATGTAACTCAGGACCTGGCATGAACCGAATTGCTAAACAACTTAAGGACATAGCCGCTGATATTAAAGATATTAAAGAGGGACGCCTCGTTCAGATGGATCAAGAGTTAGACGTGTTAACAGCAATCGAGACAAAGGTGTCGTTCTTTGAAAGCGAGATACCAGCCATGAAGGTGCGCCTGCAAAGGCTTGAAGAAAGAGCTGAAGACCTAGAAAATTGGAGCATACGAGCAAACCTATTAGTATCTGGCCTCCCGGAAACAGAGGGAGAAAGCAGTAAAAGCGTAGAAGCGGCTATGAACGACTACGTAATTAAGAACACTCTTCGTCTGGAACCCGTTGGTATTGAACGTATCCACCGTTTAGGTACATATTGAAGAAATAAGACCAGACCAGTCATATTCAGGCTTGTCGACACTAGACAGAAGGCTCAGTTATTACGAAAAGGCTACAAACTCAAAGGCTCCAATTTGTCTATTGGAGCGGATAATAGCTGCAAAATGCGGGAGACTAGAACTCTCGGATAGCGCAAAATCCAATCAGGAAACCACGAAAAGGTTTGATTGGGGTCACGATAAAAATGAGAGGGTGTCACTACAAATAGAAAAACACAGGAAGAAATTGTCCATGAAACCGAAGTCAAACAAACGTGAGACCCTAACAGTGCGTAATATAAATGCGAGAACATACTAAACAAAATGGAACTCCTGGAAGGACTGTTACTAGAACACAATTCTGATATGGTGGCCATCACTGAAACCTGACTATCCCCAGATGTCTTCAGTCACGACATATTTCCACCAGGTTACTCTGTTATTCGTAAAGATAGGCTGTCTCGTGGTGGCGGCGTGGCCTTGCTTCTTAAGAATGATATTCCAATCGTTACACTCCCTGGAGTCTTCAACGTGGAGGCCGTATTTTGTAAAATATTGTGCAATGACACCGGTATATTTGTTGGTTACGTCTATCTAACTCACACTAGTGGATCCAAACGCGTGCTTGCCTTGCAGGAGTATATGCAGTTCCACGTTCGTATTAGCAGAGTGATCCGCATGGGGAACTTCAATTTACTAGACCTGAACTGAAGTACCATGTCACATCTGAAGTACATTTCAGCCATATCCACAGCACTTACGGATCTAATGCTAAATTTCAACCTTTACCAGGTAGTCGACCAGCCAACTCGCTCACAAGGCTCTACGAATAGCCCACTTGATCTCATACTCGTAAGTGACCATTTCTCCCTTCACGCAATTGAGATGGCAATAGTCGGTGGTATATCGGACCACGACATATGTAAATGTAAGCTCTCGCTAGAAGGCAACATAAAGAAGCTTAACCTGGAACGCGCTGTGCTTGATTTTCGTAGACCAGCTCATGACCATATTCTTCCTCACCTGGCACACGAGTTTGATGTTTTTCTCCAAGCAGCTTCAAAAACGTGTTGTGAAGTCAACACTTTGCGGCATTAATTTAAGGTAATTGTGCTACACTGCACGATAAACTTCATCTGGATGAAACGCCGCAAACCACAAAATAAAAACCCATGGATATCACGTGAGGTCCTTCAAGCGAAGCGTAAAGTAAAAATATTTAGACGTAATATTTCTAATAATAATCACTCGCGTCCGCACAACTCCGGTGACAGCAACGAACCTTTTAACTACAGGCCAACCCCGCTTATCAGCCCATCTTGTAAACTATTGGAAGATATTATCGTCAAACACTTCACAATATTACGTGAGCAAGAACATATAATAATACGTCAACAACACGGCTTTAGAAGTGGACTCTCAATGGTCACACAACTAAGCGAAGTGGTGCATGACCTTGCGCTCAACCTAAACAACCGAAGCCAGACAGACATGATCCGCTTCGACGTCAGTAAAGCATTTGATTGTGTAAGCCATGTAAAATTAGTTGCAAAACTGGAGGCTACGATCGGGGATAGTCAGATTACTGCGTGGATAAAAAACTTCTTATCGCATCGAACACAGTATGTTATCGTAAATAGCATCCCTTCTAGGTCTATAGCTGTCACCTCCGGTGTTCCCCAAGGGTCAGTATTGGGCCCATTGCTATTTTTATCTTTATTGACGACATTAATGCTAACATTGAATGTGACATGAAGTTCTTCGCGGTTGATTGTATTATGTATAAAAAATTGTCAGTTACGCAGACCACTTATTATTAAACAGAGCACTCGACTTGGCATCCAATTGGTGTAAAGAATGGCAAATATAAATTAACACCGCTAAATCTGTATGCATGTCCTTTACAACAAAAAGGAGCCCTCGGAATTTTCCTACTTTCAGTGGCACTTGCCTGAATAAATTACCATAAATACATAGGTTTGACATTTTCTTCTGACCTTTCATGGAACTTGCATATTGATAATATTGATGTTTACGCCTTGCAATGAAGCACAACAGACTACTAGCCTATACAACTTTTGTTCGCCCCGTATTAGAATACGCTAACATCATCTGGTTTCCGCATACATCAACCAACATATCAAAACTAGAAGAGGTGCAAAGAAAAGCTGTGAGGTTCATCTTTAACTTATACAGGTCCTGTGACTCCCCTACAAATCTCTTAGCTGATGCAGGTCTTAAAACACTATCTGTTAGGGCCAGACAAGCCCGCTTAAACTACATCTACCAACTAATCCATGGCAGTCATAAGATAGAGCTAACTACGTTACGCTGTCTACATCACGCGTATCGCGAAAAAAGCACCGATTTACACTAAACCAGTACAGTGCTCACAGCGACACGTTCACGTTTACACTTTTCCCGCGTGCGATCAAAGAATGGAATCTCCTCCACTCAGATATAGTTTCCTCTCCGTCACTTTCATCGTTCATGAACATACTACAGACATCAAACACAGAAGACGCCCCTTAACACACCCACATATCTTATTTAATAGTTGTTTCTGCGCGTGGAAGTTATGTATTTCAAGCCCAAAACTGGTCACTACTCGCTCTTATCTGTTAGGTGTATAACTTCTCTAACATTACATTGATCATTTATTCACTATTTCTGTATAAATTCTAGTAATACTATATTTGCTACTGAGCGATATTGTTATACCAACCAAAGCATTGTGTCTCACATCGTCACTGGTAATTTCTGCAGTAGTTAAAGAACCTTTTTCTCTTTTCCTTTTTTTTTACTGTACCATGTAGCATGACCTGTTTGTATCTTTTTGTAAAACTGTCCAGTACAATGCCCGCCTCCTTCGACCTCACTAAAATTGGCAATAGCACTAATTAATTAATTATTTGATCATGTATAGGCTACATGGTTTATAGCCAATATGGCTAATAGTTAGTTCACATGTAAATATCCATAATTGTTGCCGTAGATGGCACATACATCTAGTGCCATGATTTGACGCCCTTTGCTAATCATCATGATCATCTTCTTCTTCTTCTTCATCATCATCATCATGAGCCTGGTTACGCCCACTGCAGGGCAAAGGCCTCTCCCATACTTCTCCAACTACCCCGGTCCTGTGCAAATTGTGGTCATGTTGTCCCAGCAAACCTTTTAACCTCATCCGCCCACTTAACTTTCTGCCGCCCCCTGCTACGCTTCCCTTCTCTTGGAATCAAGTCGGTAACCCTTAATGACTATCGGTTATCTTCCCTCCTCATTACATGCCCTGCCCATGTTCATTTCTTTTTATTGATTTCAACTAAGATGTCATTAACTCGCGTTTGTTTCCTGACCCAATCTGCTCTTTTCTTATCCCTTAACGTTAAACCCATCATTCTTCTTTCCATAGCTCGTTGCTTCGCCCTCAATTTAAGTAGAGCCCTTTTCGTAAGTTTCCTAGTTTGTGGCCCGTAGGTGAGTACTGGTGAGACACAGCTGTTGCTAATGACAAGCATCAACTCATTCAGCAAATAGCACAGCGCTCTGTCAGACTATAAAAGAAACACAAGCAACACCGAACGCTCGTATCTCCCCCAGACAATGGCGCTGTTCGTTGCCGTTTTGAGCGAGTTAGGTACGGTGTCCACGACATATTGATATCCTAAGTAGCGCTAGAAGTACAAGTGCTGACATCAGAAAGACAACACGCAGTGACAACGTCGAACTGTTCATTTCGAGATGCGTACAAATTTTGATACTGAGTTATAGCCCATGTCACCTGGGTCGTGACATCAAGTCAAAAAATGGTGCAGGTGGAAAACGTTTTCAAGCCTTCATGTCTGGTATCTTGCTCACTTGTTCAGTCACTCGTTCAGAGTCAAATGGGCAATTTGTCTTTCTGGCCCCAAATGCTGGCGAGGCTATTAAAGATGAACAACCAAAATTCTACTCACAAACAGCGGGAGAAAACGTACAAAAATAATTTCTTGCCTGTGTGGCGCATGCTGTCTACCACATACTATTGTCATGCGGTAGATATTACCGGCTACGGAAACGTAACTACATGAAAAAATCTTACAGTGGTTGGCCTGTGTTTTACCGTACATAGTGGAGGAGAACGTTTTTGTTGATTTGAGGGTGTAGCCAGTGAAACGGTTAACGCTTGAGTGTGTCGAAGCAGCTAATATTTACAACAGACAAGTGTGCGAGCACTGCTTCGCCATCACTGTATGTAATTCCATCTGTAAGTTTTCTGTAAGATCGTATCTTCAAAATTTTCTTACGCTAGAATTGTTCGTAACAGAACATTTCAGCCAATCCTAATGCTGAACATACCCTTAGTGAAGCCGGCTGGCCAATAGCAAAAAGCATTTACTATGGAAAAGATTTGTGAATTGGGCCTCTGGCATTCTTGAATGGTCATGTGCGCGCACCATCTTTCGACATGATTTCGAGCTCCCTTATACATGCAAAAGAGACCAGTATAAAAATTTCTACATCTCTCGTAACGAACAGTCGGAAGTTGGCGCTGTCTGTCGGCTTTCTTATTACTGTCCTTCTCTTTTAGGGGCTACTTAGAATCCCAGTATAACGGATCAACTACTCGGAATTCTAGCCACGACACATTATACATCTCACACCCCCTCCCTCATTAAGCATGCACATTCTGACCCCTCTGACAAATTCTAAGAAAGCGAAGCATACCTGTCTTCAGGGCACCCTCTTCATTCCTGCCGACGACCGGCTTCCGAGGCAGTGGCACGGGCGGCGCGGCCATGAAGTTGTTCCAGAAGTACTGCATCAGATCCACGTGACGGGGACCTCCGCCGAAGCGTGAGAGAGGAGAAGGCGGCTCAGCGAGGCCTGAAGAAGAGGAGAGAATGCCGTTGACCTTCTTCGACTCGGCATTGGTCTCGTGGTCGCCGGCGCTGTCATGGCCGCCGTCCAGCTTCTTGGCTTTTTCCGTGGCCCCAGCGCCCTTCTCGGCGACGGCAGGCAGACCGAAACCCTCGACGACGAAGGGCTCGATGATAGGTTCCATCTTCAGCTGCAACGGAGTAAGGACAAATGTGCTTGCGAAAGGTGTGAACGCTTCGTTGATGCAAGACGCAACCTGCATATAAGCTCTTTATCACCGTCCCGCCTTCGCCATGACCTCCCGTTTATGCCCTCGGCTAGCTGCTCTCGCAGACCTGCCACACACGTTGAGGAATTGTCCTGCACTGCCTCTCATGAAGGTGTCACTAAATGTAAGAAGTGGGGCTACACCGAAGCCAGCCGTCTGACTACCATATGTTGATCTATGTTTCAGACCGTAGACTCCTGCTGGACTTCATTTACACATAACTTTCAAATAGAAAAACTTTGTGCTTGTTGTGGTTATTTCTCGTTATACTTTGGAAAAGTGGCAAGGCTTTTCTTTTGTTTTACTTGATTCCGATAAACTTTCGCACACATTCAATACCCTTATAGGAAGCCACCCAGTTTCAAATGACGATCGCTCAGGGAGAAGATCGGACGCCATTGCTCAAGGTAGCCAGAAAAGTGTTTGTTAGGTGGACGTCCCAGGGCCTGATTGGAATTCTCAAACTTCCTTGAAGATTTGTTATATGGCAAAATTTATTCAGCATGTAACTTACGACTCTAGCAATTGAAAAATTGAAACATTTTGTCTATACCGATTAGCAACATATTTAGCTGTTGTTTATCCACCATGAATCGTATTATCAGATGAAGTAGTCGAGAACGTTTGAAGCATGCCTGCGATAAAGAGAATTTGGTTTGGCCTATTTTTTTTTTTTTTTTGCGTCCATGGCCTCCTTCCCTCTGGAATTCACAAGTTGAGTCGGCTCGTTCGAAAAACGTACATTCCGTGAGAAGCTTTTAAATCCACTGCTGGCGTGACGTCGCCTGTCGTAAGGCATCGCAGTGATACTCCTGTGAAACATTCGCAGCAAATAGCAAATTGTGGAAACTGTGGAACTGTGGATTCCATTCCGGGACCGAATTGAATCGCCACTTTCCGCAAACACGAATCGAATAGTGTCCTAGCCGATTCTGAATAGGACACTATTCATTCGGGAACCGAATAATGTTCAGTACAGGACGGGGATCGTCTTGTACGGGGACCGAATACTGTACTGGACCGCATACTGTACAATTCGATTCGAGGACCGAATCGAACCGTACAGTATTCGAGTTGATATTGGAAAGTTTAGAATATGCGCGCACTCATACTCATTTTTTTACCACAGCATTTTGCCATTTCTCAGTGCACCGTTTTCTATAAGATTGGTCATGTTCCAACTATAGGCCCACCACCTCCCGCCGCCACCTATGTGGCTGTGGCGCTGCACTGCTAAGGACAAGGTCGGGGGTTTGATTCATATACATGGTGGTCGCATTCACTGGGGAAAGGAATGCGAAAAACTCCCGTGTATCGTGCATGGTGTGCCGGTTAAAGATCCTCAGGCGGTCAAAATTATTCTGGAGCCCCCCTTGTTACGGCGCGCTTCATAATCATATGCTCGTCTCATCGCGTAAAACCCATATTTTCTTTCCCCAAGCCAACCACTCACTCTCTTGAATCTGTCTTTTCCCGACTTTACGTGGACCCGTATTAGGAACAAATTCATCGCACGAATGTCCACCATAAAGGCGGTTGTCGCTATCGGGCTAGCGTGTACTCGCAATATGCTCTAGCGTTTTCAACTCTAATAAATAAATGAATGAATAAATAAATATTTTAAATAATTATTTATATTAAGTAATAAATAATTATTAATTTGATTAATAAACTACTCGTTCACAGCGCTTAAGGAGCACATTAAGGAACCCCAAGTTAATAAATACTGAGTCCAACGCCATACGGCGTCCCATAGCCACAGTATTGCTCTGGGACGCTAATCCCCAAGAATAGGTTAATTGCGCAAATAATTTCCAATTTCACTTTTGCAATTTAGACAGCATGAGAGGTTGATCGACAGTGATTACTTAGGTTATTTCCAATTTCACTTTCGCCACTTAACAAAGCAAGAGAGATTGATTGACAGAGCCTGTCGACCGCGCTTGTAACTGTTTTGCGCTTGGCTGACACCCGAACATCCGTGAGCCGTGCAAGGGAGAAGGAGCAGGGACGAAAAGAGCGACAAGGAACGGGAAGCTGGCGTGCCATACCTTGTTCATCACCTCGCTGCGGTCGTCTGGGAAGGACCGCTTCGCGGGTCCGCCCAGCTGAGAGAGCGCCACCTCGCGCACAAGGGGTTCCACGATCCTCTCGATGATGTTGGGGTGGTGTGGCTTGACGCTGTCGCCGCGGACGCCCGCGTAGAAGGACGCGATGGCCACGGCGACCACGATTCGTAGAGCTTGCCTTTTGTCGGAATCCATGGTAGCAGGCGTAGCGGGCTTCTAGAGCAGCTTCTCGCGTCTCTGCCGGCGCCGCCGCAGGCTCCGAGATGCTCGGTCTACCGCCTCTCGTGCCGCCGACGTTTGGGCACCTCGAAGCTCTCCACGCAAGAGCTCGGCTTCTTCGGACTTGGTGAAGACCCACGGAGGTGCACACGGCGCTCAAAACATGGCGGAGCGTCGAGCACTCCGCGGCCACGAGCTACCGTTCCATGCTTCTTCGTCGTTTCCTTTTCTTCCTCTTTCAGTAACAGTAGTGCCGTATTTACTCGAAAAAGCGAGATCAAACACGAATATAGGTCGACTCCTATATATTGGACTCTTCGTAAAATTAAATATTCCTGCAGAACCAACCGTGGGTTAGTATCATCACTAGTCTTTTTTTTTCTTTTTGTGTGGATTCCAAGAAATGTACCGTGGATTTTTGTGCCGTGAAAGCACTAAATCTATTCGGGATTGAAACATGTGCAATCATGCGACACCCCGTGCTTGAATTTCCAGAAACGCGCCACGGTGTGATGGGAGATCCGTAGCAAATTTAGGGGACCAACGGGCCACGCTGCTTCTTTCTTCGTCGTCAGCTTGAAGACGCATGCGCTTATTTTTTATAAGCAAATTGTTGCTATGCGACGCGCCTAGCGCGCCAAATGTCTCAAGCGCTGAATTGCACGGGATTATCCCGCCTTTTCGGGGCATTCGTCTGTGGTATGTTGTTTAGAGAATTGGGTTTCTGTGCTGATTGAGCAGGACTCGAAAATGCTTATTTATTTACATTTTTAATTATTTATAGTATCAACTGGTGACGCCTAGTGTCCCAACTTTGCCACAACCGGCCAGGAACTGACATACCGGAAAGGGGGCAGAAGAAACCAAGGAAAAGTATCGCTTTATATCTTAACCGAATATAGGTCGACAAAAACCTTTTTAGAAAAAGTAATAGCTTTTTTTGAATAATCGTTAACAGAATGCTAATTAATGTTGCAACCTTATTGTGAAGTGTTGTCTCGAAATTGTTGCTGTTCTCAGGCCCTTCATGACTCCTACAGAGACGACAGCACTGCGGTTGTCATCTGTCGTGTCTGTGCAACCTATGCCCATACGTATTGTTTTATGAGCTTTATAATTTAGTCAGCATCGCACAACTAACAGTCTGTAGACCCAGTGCGTCGTATTAGTTGTGCTATAATAGCTTTGCATGAAATTGCGTTGCGAGTTCACGAGGCTGAACAGATCTGCTGGGTTTCGTTCGTTTAGTCTTGGTATGTGTATCATATTGCGGCCTATGTAGTTTATTGGGTAACAGCTGGCAGAGAGCATACGAAAAAAAAAGAAAAAAAAAGACATCAGTCCGAAAACGCTGGCACTTATTGCACGACGGGAGATGCACCATTACACTAAACTTTACCACGCGGTCAGGTAGAAAAATTGCCTTTTGACAACTAGGCTTAAATTGCTCGAAATTCCACTGAATATATTTCTTTTAAATATCTGCTGGCAGTGGTAGTGCTCCTGCACGCAGCGAGCTGTTGAATTCCGAGACCCTTCATCGGGTACCTATACACGTCTGATTAATTATGTCATTTTTATGCGGAGGCGTGAAATGGCTCACTGAGCGAGAAAGCCGGCGTCCCGCTTGTACGGCAGCACCTAAATTCCCATTGGCTGTGACGTCACGTCCCGAGTTCCCACGTCCCGCCACGTCACGGAGTTCCTATTGGCCGCAATGCCACGGCACAAGTGCGCCTCGATGGAGCAGAGCGGGCGAAAGGGAATGCTTGGGGCCGTAGTGCGCCAGGTTTTGCTTGATGGGAGAGGGCATTGCGGCGACGTCACGTCACCCTCGCTCTCGCTCTCGGAAGGCTGTGTTCTTCCGTTACTTGACCGCACTATCTTTCGCCTGCGTTCTAACTCCGCCTCGATAAGGCCAAATCAAAACGCGCCAAGCGTCTCAATGTGCTCGCTTGCCCGCGAGGCGTTTATAACTCGAAGGACCGCACCGCGGTGTTCAATTGGACATTAATGCTTTCGCATTCACAACTCATAAGAAGTTCTTAACTGTCCTCGCATTTTACCCTCACAGTTTTCAAGTAAGTGCCGCCGCCTGGGTATATAAGTGCTAGATGCAGTGGGTGCCCGTCTAAAGTTAAACTCGAAATTGCCAGGAAAATCTGCTCGTCGTATCAAAAAATTGGTCTGACCACAAATGATCGAGTAACACAGAAGGCGTTATTCCTGCTGCACACAAATATCTACGTCACAAAATTAGATATGAAACGGCATCAAAAGTAAATGACAGATGTAAAAAGGGGTATTTTTAAAATTTTTATGGAGTAATTGCTTTATGCACTCTTAAGCTAATGAGTAATCGCTTCTTGCGAGCATTTTCCAAACCTGTGCGCTGCAACAAAGGCTGGAATTTCACTTTGCCCGCAACACATTTCTGTATTCTCCTTATGTTGCTGAAGAAATGCACCAAGGGATCAGGACGATTATCAGCGGCATCATATGTCAGCACTGCTGGGCGGTGTCCTCACCTTAATTATTATAGTGCAGGGGCACATCGAGGACTTCCTTAATCATTGTTTTTGGTGTCGGCCTTTCAGCTTTCCACATCAGCGTCGACACTTGCGTAGCTGATTTTTATTTACAGAATCACCACTTGCTTCTTAGGTAGCTACCAGAGTCGCCTCCAAGATTACCGATCAAGACCTGTCGGTAGGCCTAGTAGCTGGCGTTAAGGAGACCGCGAATGTTCGATTGAACCGAATGAGCATTTCGTTTCGAGCCGATTGCATTCGCTGTTGGCACATCGGAAACCAACTAAATGTACAGTGTCCCGTACCTCCGAAAATTCGCCTTAATCGGGCTCTTCTTAACGTCGGTTTACTGTACGAGAGAATGGTTGGGCTTGGAAAGTGGATGACGAGGGGGGGGGGGGGGGGGGGGGGCAGAGGCAATCGAGACCACCGAGCATATGTTTAAGAAACGAACGCCATTGCCACATGGCACGGACGCGTTCAAGATTTTAATGGTGTCTTCCGCATCCAAATGTCACCCGTGCATGCATGTTTGTACTAGATCATTCCGCTGCTCGCATTTAATATAACTCATCGCTGTAAAGCGTGAGTGAATCGTAGCAGCTGTACACTGGTTTGCGTGATAATTGTTCGGAAACCATCGCTCCTCTTCCCCCTTCCTCAGTAGAGTGTGCAAATGGGAGAACTGCCTTGAGATACGCCGCATTCATTATTTTTAATTGTTAGTGCATCAATAAATTACCGAACTTTTTTAACGAGGTACTCAAGAGAAGCACTGACGTGCGGTGTATTGTGCTTCAGATGAATGAATGAATGAATGCAATGAAATCCCCCAATTTATTAACAAGACATTCAAGAGGAACACTGAAGCGCACAGTTTCTGTGCAGCGAATGAATGAATGAATGAATTCACTCGGTTTATTATGGCAACACTCTAAAGAAGCGCAGATGTGCAGTCTGTCCTTAGTTCGCATACCTATGTTTGCAGCTCATTTAGGCGCTGGTTGCTGGCCACTTCATGAAGACCACGACGCTTCAGTGCCCTCCAAGGCCCAGACCCGCGCCGAGGGCTCCAGCCGAGATCCTGTACCAAGACGCCACGGCCGAAGAACGCAGGCAAATTGTGGGCAGCGCTCGGAGAGGAGACAGAAGGAAGACGGCATACAAGACGCCAGTCGCCCCTTGATATTCAAGGAACAAAGAAAAGAATCTTCATAATAAAGCAACAAATAAAAAGAAATCAGCCAAATTGTTGTGGTAGTGTTCTTCCAATATGCTGATTTTATTTCATTCACGGAGGAACTGAAGCCCCAACTTCATTTCGTTTTTGTATAATCTTGACGTCAGGAATTTCACTATATTCCGGTCCTGGAGCATCTTATTTATATATTTATGTATTATTTATAGTTGCGTAGAAGTTTACAAAAGTTTTCAATGCAATTCTGTGGTTCCTTAGGGTGGAAGTTAAGCTAATCCAACGGTTTATCGATAAACAAACCGCCCCGCGCATGCACTCAAACTCACGGCGGAACAACGAAAGAGAGAGAGAGAGATATATATATATAAGAAAGGAAGCGAAGTTAACCGGAAGATAGATATCCAGTTTGCTACCCCATGAGCTACTCGGGGATCTCCAAGGAGGCATCGCCACTAGTATTTATTCTTTTCGTATTCCGTTGCTTAGGGGCCTTCACTCACTAACCGAATAAACATTAGGGTACTCCTAAAATGACAATAGTGCAAAACTGTTCACTTTACGACGTGCCGGCACTCGCACATTCTTGAAAAGAAAGGGGGAAAGGAGAAGAACAAGGAAGCGAGTCAGCAAATGGGGCAGTCTGAGAAACACTTGCCTAGAGTGGTCGACTGGCCTGCTGCTATCTGCGCTAGCGACCCGCAGATGCAAGCTTGGGTTAGATTTCTTGCGCGATTCTACTTATTTTCGTCGTATAGCGCGTAAACCTAGTATGTGGCCTCTTCATGCGTGGTCTCATGCAAGGTCAGTCTGTGCTTTTTATTTATTTTTCTCTTTCTTTCTTTCTTTCTTTCTTTCTTTCTTTCTTTCTTTCTTTCTTTCTTTCTTTCTTTCTTTCTTTCTTTCTTTCTTTCTTTCTCTCTTTCTTTCTCTCTTTCTTTCTTTCTTTCTTTATTTCTTTCTTTCTTTCAACAACTACGGTTACATTTTCCAATTGACCACTCTAGACAAGTCTGATTCAGACTGTACGAGCGTCACTGAGGCTTCTGAACACACGGCCTTGCTAAAATAGAAATCTCACGGAAACGAAAGCCATCGTTTCAAGCCAAGCGACTCAAACAAGGTAAGTAGGATCATCCAGAAATAACCACGAACACAACGTCAAGTGCGACACAGACTGCAACCTCCGAGCACGGTAAGGCAAATTAGGCCAGCCTGCAATATCTTCCAGGAACTGACGAGCCGTAGAGAAAGGTAAGAAATAAAAAATAAGGCGTCTACGGCAAAAGATTTATCACATTTGCTTGCTGTGCCGTGGTACCCGGCATATCGGCCACAAGATGCTCAAGGAGGCCCAACTAACGCCCGTATTCTCAAACGAACCTCGGCTCGAAGCTATTGCTCCACTCCACCAAGTTGAGCCTAGCGCCTCCTCTCGACCGAAGAGTAAAGTGTAAATGAAGTGCAACGACTACTTTTGTCGAAGGGCGGCTCTTGCAGACGCACTCTTGAGTCGAGCCGGAGCGTCGAATGAAGGGGCGTTCTAGAACACGGGATTAAAGCCGACTGCTCCAGATTATTTTAACTGTTGGATAACGGCCAACAAAAGGGCGCCTCCGCCATGGCGTCGCTGAAATGAGCGAACGTGATTGGCTGGCGCATCTATGCAGGTTGGACAGATGTGTCCTAAGCACTGCAATCTTAGCGTGCCGCTTTGTGATAAAGCGTCACAAAGCAATTTAAAGACCAATCGTGAAAAATGTAAGGGAATGGCTTTGGAAAAAAATTATTCGCCACGTGATAGGCAAGAGGTAGCTTCTGGGTGCCTCGAGCATTCCAGAGAACGACCGAAAAATTGTTCACATATTGTCATTTTTGGTAGCACGGTCACTAAATCAAACGCATAATTATCGATATGATCATGTTGCTGAAGCCAGGCATGCGTTCAGGTCGTGGCCGAGTTGTTTCGACTAACGTTAATCGTACTTCCAGATATTGCGAACGGTAGGTGACCGGTTCGAATCCAGCGCCTCGTTTGTCTCTTTTATAGTTATTTTTTAATGTTGCTCTGCTCATATTTCATTAATTACTACGCAGACCAATAGCTGTACCGTCAGTTTCGAATCAATGATTGCGTTAAGAAACTCTGAAGCGGTATAACGCCTTACTATTTCATACAAGCGCTCGAATCTTAAAGGAAGTAACGCTCGCAGTTGTGCTTCCCTCGAAAGCACTGAAGCAGCGTTGAATCGCTGCTCTCAATAATTGTGTCTGCAAGCGGACAAATACGTACGCCAAGTAGCGGTTTGCGTTATCGCTTAAAACATCAAGGCCTAATGTTTAAAAACGTCTATTCACATCAAAATCGATGCGGATCATAGTATTCCGACTGACGTCACAAAGACGCCAACGACATCTGAGAGCATGCATCGGCATCACCGAAATATGCGTCATAAAAGCTGCGGCAAAATGTGTCATTTGAGGAAAAGGTATGCTACGGAATGTAGGCTGCACCGCCATACAAAGTGCTGCAAAAGGTGGATTTCACCACAGCACAGACCGTGGGAAAATTTTTTTGCGCCGTTTCAGGCCCATCTGATGCCACTCAGTGCCTACGCAGTTCCATCCTTTTAAACTTGGCGCCAATGTACCTTCTGTCCTTCGTTAATGTGTTCCCGCCGCTCGTGCTCCTATTTTGCTCCTTCCTATTGGACTACAACAATCACGTGACGTATCACATCTTTACGTACGCCTTTTAGTCGTTCAGACCGGCAAAGCCCGATGTAAGGCAGTACGATGACTCATCTCTACGCATTAGTAAAGCTGCGCGGTGCCCACGATTTAAAAAAGGGGGAGGGGGAGAGTTGGGTGTCACGTGACGTCACGTGATAAGAAGGAGGCGAGTTGCTCGGCGATGCCCGAGGAAAAGAGAAGGACGGGTAGGAAGTTCGGTGGCATGAAACTTCAGACGGTGGCGTTACTTATACAGTGCGAGGCTTATCTTTCGCGAAATCAAGCCCAAAATTTTTTCCCACGGTCTGTGCTGTAGTGAAGCCGACTACTTGCACTGTCTTGTGTTGCAGTGAAGCCAATGCGTAGTATAACATGAATGTGCTTGTATTCTTAATGAAAGCGCAAAAATAAAATAAACGGGAGGGAGAGCGGGAATTTACTGCAGAGAAGGCTGTGATCATTTACCGTAGGGCTGCTGACACCTGAATGACTGTCACCAGAGTGGGTAATACAGGAACGAAATGACCTAGACATAGAGGATACCAGAGATGATATACACATTTATTGCGAGGCTTACCTTTTGACAAAACCAGCCAAATGTTTTTTCTCGTGGTATGTGCTGCAGTGAAGCCGACTACTTGCGGGCTCTTATCTTGGCGTGAAGCCAATGCGTGGTATGAAATGTACGTACTTGTATCGTTAGTAAAATAAAAATAAAATAAAAGGGAGGGAGAGCAGGAAATTACTGCAGGCCTAGCTGTAATCATCCACCGTAGAGCTGCTGCTACCTTAATGACCATCACCAGTTTGGGTGATCAAGCAGTGAAATGGCTCAGATATAGAGGATAGCAGAGATAATGTACATATTAATTGCGAGGCTTACCTTTCGACAAAACTGGCTTACATTTTCCACCATCTGTAGCGTAGTATAGCCAACTACTTGCAGTGTATTGTCTTGCAATGAAGCCGACGCGTAGTATATAAAGTACGTGCTTGTGCTGTTTACTGAAATATAAAACAATACAAAAGGAGGGAGAGTGGGAAATTATTACTGACAGCGCCGTAACCTCCCATCGGAGGCTGAAGACACCTGAAAGACAGTCACCAGAGTGGGTGATATGGATACTGGAGTAAAACGAAAGAAAGAAAGGATGGCAGAGAGGGCAAGGAAGCTATTTACATAAGTACATCCGAGGGAGTTGGTGAAAGTTTATCTATAGTTCGCTTGTGGATTGTCTCTCTCACGAGATTTCATCACCCGGCCCCTTATACCAGCAGTGTTAGTTCATGTATCGCAGCACTACTCTCCTCGTGATGTTGCTGCTTATCATGGGTGCGCTGTAGTGTGTGCAGGCAATAGCTTTTCCTCCTTTTTTTCATTTCTTGCGATGCGTCGGCAAAGACGGGTGCGCTTGCTGGACCTTAATACAAAGAGTGATGAGAAGTTGGCTTTATCACTGCACAGGCTGAATAAATTCTTCCTTACGCCGCTACGGACCCTTCCGAAGCCCACCTATACACACGCAGCTCTTTAGAACAATAGTGCCATTACAAACCGTGTATTTCTTGTACCTATAGTCTTCTTCCCATTGGCTAAATGCATCATGTGACGTAGCGCTCTTTCACTCGTACTCTCAGCCTGTTTGTCAGAGAGAAAGGCCCCCAATGAAACTTGTTCTCTCAGTAGTGCAGCACCCCTGCATGATTGTAGATCAGAGATCCAATATGAAAAAGTAGTGACGTCACATGACGAGTGTAGTTCAATAAGAAGGGAGCGCAAGGCTTTAGAAAGGGAGAACAGCTAAGGGCAAATACGATGGTGTCAATCTTGAACCGATGGCATTACTTATTCGTTGCGAAGCTTAACATGCTACCAAGACAGCCTGAAATATTATTTTCCGTAGTCTGTGCTGCGGTGAAGCCTACTCCTTGCAACGTACGTTTTTGCAGGGAAGACGATGCGCAGCCTCGATGAGCAGCTCTCCGCTTTTCGTCGCAGTGGCTCTTCTCACGCATGCGCCTTCACGTACACCGCCGTATTCGCCTCATCATCACACCCGTTCTTGTTCTGGCGGCAACATCGGGAGCCAGTGAATGATTATAAATTTGAGAAATCAGCACTGCAGAATATGCATGCATGCAACGCATGATTTCCCTAAATTGAAGGAACGTGCTTGATAGCAATCCATCGCAGTTTGCTTACAAAAGAAATTGGGGTGAGTGGGGCTGGGATTGGGGGGGTTGCATGCAGTAATGCGAACGCGTGCAACACTGCCAAAGCGAAATGGCAGAGGAATGGTGCTCGCGCACCTCTCAAGCGCAGGCAATCGCGTCTGGCGGCACCACCGAACTGCGGCGCCAACTGTGAACATCACTCGCAGGGTTTACGTACAGGTGCGGACAAAAGCAGCTGGAACACGGAAGCTATGGCCGAACTGCATCCCAACGCCCCCCAGCAGCTTGAGGTTTGTGAGATTGCATTGTGGATGAACTTCTACGAACATCGCCATGCACGCGTACGTAATCATATTTCTCGCTTCCTCGTGCCGCTGCTATAAAGCATTGAGATACAATTTGAAACCGCTCGGCTACTCGCCGTGGTTGCTCAGTGGCTATGGTGTTGGGCTGCTGAGCACGAGGTCGCGAGATCGAATCCCAGTCACGGTGGCCGCATTTCGATGGAGGCGAAATGCGAAAACACCCATGTACTTTTAACCAGTCGGCTGTTGCCGACTTGTTTCGACGAACATGGATCAAGTTGGCTGGGAAGGTGAAGGCGAGTTTACCGGTTCGATGTGCCTCGAGCGGCCCAGTGAGCGGCACTTTGGCGTGTATTCGCAGGATTCTTTCACGCTGGCAAATACACTGTTATGTAGCACATATTGAGCAACAGAAAGCTGTATCGGTTTTTCATGTTGCTCGACATTTTTCTCATTGATACTTTTCATTTAATTATAAAATTTGAGAAACTGATTAATTAATTAAGAGTAATTAGAAAGTTACGCTGAAAGCAAGAAATACTCTATCTCCAAGCGATGGCAAAAAGCCTTACCTTGGTTCTGTTCAGCTTTGTGGCATTTGCATATTTTTAAACCTTGGTGCATGATAGGTGAGACGCCCTGTATATAGCTGATATGGGTAGTTATTTGATATCGTGACGCGTGTTTATTACAGCGAAGCTGTTTATGACTAGGGTTCCATGCTTTCTTGTTCCGCGTTTGCAATAACCTTGGGACGGTCCCAGAGGTAGTGCACTACCGGGCCAACCCGCGTCGGAGGTGAAGCAGGCTTAAAGCACTCCCCGCCAACTTGCAAAAATAGCGCCTGTTTTTTTTTTTTTTGGAAAGTAACAGTGCTAAACCGAAAAGGACTTAGGCAAAGAAAAACACGACACTGGCGCTGAGTCTTTGCCTAAGCCCGTGTCCACTTAGCGATGTTACTTTCCAAAGCATCGCCACCGACCAGACCATGTATACCGTCTAGTACAGTTTCAAAAATACGTTTAATAGCTTGAGTTCAAATAGAACCCGTACCATATATTAAGCTGATAAGAACAGATAGTACACTTTGACCCGCGTAGGTCATGTCTACATTCGCACTGCCTCTCTTTGCCGGCGTTCGAAGCGCTTGCGTGTCTAGTTTCCTTTCCCTCCGCTCTCCCGTGGTGGCGGTCACGTGGAAACCTCATCCGTGTCTTGTTTCCTCCGGCTCCTTGGGGCGGCAGTCCCTCGACCATGCGAATGTACATTTTAAAAAAACTGCGTGTCGTATGCTAAAGAGCTTCGCTGGTAATCCGCCTTCACAAAGTGGAATGGCTTTATTATTTCTCTCTGCTAACGGGTGGGCTGCGCGTGGCCCAGATCGTGACATTAAGAAACGTGTAAACATGACTAGGCTCTTCCCTAGCTTGTAATTGTCCGTGCTGGAAGTTTTACTGCGAGCAGCAGTTCCATGAGCTCTGGAATGCAATTAGTCTTTCCGTCTCTTCGAAGACATTTAATGATTTTCATTAAATAAAAAACTAAGATTAATGCGCGTTGGCGTGACGAATCAAACCAGTGCTCACGTGACTCGGAGCCGATGACTCTAACCGCTACTACGCGCGCGCTTAATCAGTCGTCGCAAGCCACGAAATAAGCTAAAGGTGTCGATCTGGGCTGAGCAGGTTCACCGGGCTGCGTAGAGCGATGTGCAGTACGCATCTCCGATCTGAAAGCCGCATTAAACTTACATATCATAAATGAACTCGAGTGAGCACAAAATTGTGCTATTAGGTTTAGTCATTCTTCATGGTCATACGTTATCAGCATTTCATCAGTAAAAGCGGTATCTGGTTTGTGAACGATTGCTTTCCGTCTACAGGTTGCCACCCTCTCTCTCTATTCCGTTTATTTTTCTACAGTTTCCTTAGCCATCCACCGTGAATCCAACTCACTTCATTGATATCTCATCGGAAACGTCATACGCTTCAAGTTACGCACGCACGTGCCCGAAACACCACTTTTCAAGAATTTTTTTTTTATTATTCGAGCAGTGAAAGACAGGGACGGCCTTCCACACGCCATCACAGTCATCACACGCCCATCTGCGTTTGCCGAAGCTATTCTCACCCATATTTCAAAACGACCACCTATTTGAATTAATGAATGAATAAACCTTTATTGAAAAAGTGACTTGTCACTAGAGATGGGAAAGTCTCTTATTCCAGGAACCTTCTGGCATGAACCGCCCGTCGGGACTGAGCGAGGAGTTGGCGCTGGTCGACTGACTAGATCCGCCTTGGAGATCGCAGCCTCCCACGTTTCAGTGAGAAGGTCTGGGCCTGCGTCTACTGCTGCTGCTGGTGGTTCTGTCGCTGTGATGCTTCCTCGGGTGTGTTTGCGTTGCAGTCCAAGGGTCAACCGGGCCTCCCCGCACTGGATCCTAGTAACAAGAAAAGAAGGCACCGACTACAGGCGACTTTCACGCATAGCGCCTTATTGCATCATATCCAGCCGACGCTACACAGCTACACTTGTCCACATTGCAACGTGCTGAACGCTTATTTCTTATTTTTATTTTATTAACAGCGCCTTATGTAACACTCCTGCTTTGTGGTTCTTCAGGAAATAAAATGTAGTAACGCGAAGAAGGAAAGGGTTTCAGCACGGTGACTACGAGAATATAGATCAGTGATTGCTCGAAAGCAGCGCTATCACTTTGCGTGCCGCCGATGGAGAGTGACAGGAGTTTTGCATTCGCACAACTACTGCTCACAGCTATAGAGTTAATCGAATCAATGAATCACTAGAGTGTAGCAGTTTTTCTTCGACGATGCTTTTCCAACGCGCGCAGCAACACTGCATGCGACGGGCTGCGCAGACTAATGCGCACGCTATACCGTGTACACAGAAAAAGAAAAAAAAACAGTGGCCTGGCCACCCTTAGGTGGTGGGCGTATATGAGCTCACTCTAAAATTAACGCAGGATGCTGTGTTTTCGTTGCCATTGCAACTAATTACAGAATTCGTTCCGCCACTATCTCGGACGCGACTCTCGAATTCTGCCGATGAGTGGATAGCGGCAAAGCCGTAGACGCTTCGCGCGAAAGCTGAAAAAGCCAGTGTGTCTTAAAAAAGCGAGTGCTGTCTTAAAACGCTAGGTTACAATTTTGCGCGCAACTCGACTGAAGCAAGCACTTCGTAAGGTGGCCAAGACAGCAGGTTTCATGCGGACGAATAACTACTCCAACTAAGGACAGCCTTTACAAGTAAACGTTTTCTTTTTCTGTGTTTTTTTTTTCAGTTAAGCGGCTTCTACTGCTGAGTACGAGGTCGAAGGTTTGATTCCCAACTTTGCGGGTCGCATTCCGTTTGTGGCCTTAGCGGCAACACACGCACCCGTGTCTTGCGTCTACCTCAGGTGGTAAAAAATAAGACGCATCGTTGCTTGAGTGTTTTTGCGATCCTGTTGTTCGTATAATTGCTTCAAGAGCGTCTTTCTAATGTCATGGTGTTATGTTGACTTGAATGTGATAACACAACTTTGTTTTAACTGCATGTGGTATGTATATGTTTATACGTTTGTTGCGGGTGTCTATTGTATGTAGCCCCTATTCAATAGCGAAGTAGCCTGCACCGTATTTGTGCCCCCACATATCCTCATATTATGTCAATAAAAATGTAAAAAATTAAAAGCATCCCTCCTTCGCCACATGCACTCTCCCTCTCCTCCCACTAGGGTACCTCTCACAGTCTTGCATGGCATTTGAACGTTAAAATGAAGAAATTTCAACAATTAATTATTTCGTTATTCATTACGTGATTGATTGACTAGTCAGTCAATTTAATACACATTCATGTGTTCTTTTTTCTTCTTTCTACGCTACACGAAAGGGAAGTCCGCATAATTTTTCAACATATCATGTCACTTCCTTGGACGAAACACACCACGAAACACCTTAGTGCGCCATTCGCAATCCAGTGCACGTCACAGATGAGTTGGTTCTCTTTTTTTAAGAAGACGTTTTATCGCACACTTCACTAATCGTACCTAATTACTTTTTGATGCATAGCAACGCTTAAGTCAACTGTACACACTCACTAAAGAGCATAAGTCAGCAAGGGCGGTGATGCAGTGGCTACTACGCTTCCTTGCGAACAACAAGGTCACGGGTACGACTCTGGAGCGCATCGCACTGCGTTGAGAATGCCAAAAATGTGGCGGGAGTTATGAAAATGTTAAATTGCTTCTTCTTGCGAAAATTCAGCCACTGCGCTTCTCTATGAAACCTGTGAAAGCCTGATAGCGGCTGTTTCCGAAGAACATCTTCTTTCTTTTTTTACAATAAAACTCGAATAGGCATCACCAATGCTAAATGTCATAGCGTGTATCGCTTTCGTGCCTCAGCGGAACGGTTTCTCGCTATAATATCTAAGGATCGTGGTTCGATCCCTTGTGAAACTTACCAGACTTTTTTTTTCTTCTAATTTCACAAGATGAATTTTATTAAGACGTCACCTTATTTTATTTAAATCCCCTTTTCTTTACAAAAAGGCACGCCCCTTAGAGATACTATGACACCATTTGACCGACATTCCGTAACAATCTATGTTCAAAAAGGCACTAAAGGCAAACGCTCAATAAGTTTGTACAAAAAATATTCGTTAAAAAAGTGTCTTTTTCTTTATTTCTGTTTTGATAGCTTGATTATAAGAAGAAAGTGAGCATGAAGTTCACATATGTTTTTTTTAGTTTAGCGCCAATAGCGCAGGGTTGTACGTCAGAGTGACGTCACGAATTTAAAAAATAATGTTTTGATATTTGGGCCATTTTGGCTGATTAAATGTTTTAAAACTTGCCCAGTTTTGGCTGCTTCAGAATTCGATATAGTCCATAACTACCGATGAAAATTAACTAAGGCAGAGCACATGTCATCGAAAACTCGTCACCTCATGACGAGCTCGCGCCTGAACAACACCCGTCTTTGGTCTTCGCGTTTATGGCTTAGCGGGCTGCCTCTCACACAAAAATGGTATCAGCGTTTTTTTTTTTTCATCGTAAAAGGGTAGTTTAGTTACATAACCTCGGCTTGTTTAGAACGGGACGTGCCCTTATTAATACGCCCCCGGGCCACGTTTGCGAGCGTTTAGGAGCGCCTTGTTTGCTTCTGCACCAT
Organism: Dermacentor albipictus; assembly: GCF_038994185.2. Classification (NCBI taxonomy): domain Eukaryota; kingdom Metazoa; phylum Arthropoda; class Arachnida; order Ixodida; family Ixodidae; genus Dermacentor; species Dermacentor albipictus. The sequence continues at coordinate 36,443,810 of NC_091829.1, forward strand.
ACTGACAGTAATTAGTACGCTTAACCTACTAACCCAAACAGAAAGGCCTTCAGGAATGCTATTCCCAGCAAACAAAACGTCAGACGCGTCAGCCGCAGTAGCACAGTGGTTAATGCGTTACGCTGCTGTGCGCGAAGTCCCGGGTTCGATTCCTGCTGCGGAGGCCGCATTCCCACGGGGGCGGAATGCGAACACCGGTGTATCGAAAGCCCACCATTGCGTGCGAGGTGAAGAACTCCAGGTGGTGAAAATGGCTTCGCAGAAGCCTTCTGCGCATGCACCATAATTAGGTGGTGTTCTGGCGCGTTAAATCCGCAGCGGTTATTTCTTTTTTTTTTTTTGTAGACTGCAGGAAGTTGGGTCACCTTGTTTGCTCGAGAACATCCGGTCCCTCGATTTGCAAATGGCGTTAGAACAGCGGAGGGCGTCGGTCCACAATTCTGCCTTCAGGGATGTAAGCCCCCTTTTTTCGTGGGTGTTTTAACGATTCTGTACGAGAAGACAAACCTGAAACACCAGCGCAAGACGAAACAAGCGTTAGAGAAGCTGCGGAATCTAGCCGGCATCTGTGTAAGCTCCTGAGCACAACCTGCCATGGGCGGAACCCGACGTCGACGATGAGTACTACTCCGTTCTTCTTCATTCTTTCTCTTTTTGATCTTCTGTTTGTGGTGTCTCGCTTTTCATACTGCAGTCGCTAAGCTTTGTCAGTTGTTAATCTACTCGACACAGGAATGCGAGTCGAGTGCATCTGGCGTCTCTCAGTTCTGTGGTGTTCTGTGGTTGCAAGCATTTATAAAATTGTTGAATGTACTAAGTAATGTGTGCTCTGCTAAAGTTTCAGGGCTGCTCAAAAGACTGTCGAATAAAGTGAGATGCAAGCGTGAGAGTGCGTTAGCAAAAAAAAAAAGCAAGCGTAACTTCTGAGTATACTTGTGAACCTAAATTGCTCACTGTTTTATTACTGCCTTATCCTGTGACGTGTGTATCAGAAAATTAAAAAAATATAAGTGCCGGTTCATGACGAAATATTTACTTCTGACCAAGCTTCACAGAAGCGGTGGAAGTTGAATTTACGTGATCGTCTTTGATACACCAACTACAATGTAATACAGAGCAATACAAATATACTGCCCCTGTAGACCAACTTGTTCATTTACCAAATCAAATATAACCTTTTACTAATAAAATTCAGTTAATAAAGATTTACTGAAGATACGTGGTGTCATCTCATAGTTGAGATCAGCCACGACTGAAAGCGCCAGCTTCGTGAATCGGAATGTGCCGTAAAACGCTTCATTGTTGCGCTTAATTTGTTACCGGTGCCAGCGTAAATATTGGCTACCTAAACGTTTCTGCACAGTAATTCATTTCGTCGCACATGTTAAAGTCCTCATTTCACGAAACATTTGCAAGACACAATGTTTCTAATGAAAGGCTATGCTTCAAACACTGGCTTACATTTGTTGCGTAATAAGATCTCTCCCTTGCATACATTAGAACTGTAATTATAAAGTAACTTAAGTTATGATAGTTAATGTTAGTTCGCTTTGAGAGAGTTGTCGTAGAAGCACGTTGTGTGTGTATTCCAACCTTTACAGAGGAACTGTAAGAAATATAGCTCACCTCTCTCGCACATAATGTAGTTAGTGTATGTTTTCTCACTTTCGTAGTTTTTTTTTCTCTCCTCCTTACCAGAGTTGCTTCCTAAAGACATATTGTACCCAAGTAATGTCTTGCCGTTTGCTTAACCGTGTGATTCCCGAGCTTAGTTTCACGCCGAGAAAAATTAAAATTGGTCCAAATTTTTTCTGCTCATGGCGAGTACAAGTGGTGCGAGCAAAAGTGATTGGAACGCGGCAGCAGTGGTCTAACTGCATTACAGTGCTCTCTAGCAGCCTCTTGATAAAACAAAAGAACCGTACCACGCGTGCTTCATGGCCGGCGGTTACAGCAGCTAAATTCCAGTGCCGTCTATCAGCTTTCAGGATGCTGGAGGGCATTGCAATGGGGTGTTCCAATTACTTCTTTCCGTACATTTCTACAAAAAACTTTACAATACTGTTTTTATTAGCAAAAGCTGAATTAGCATGAAATGATTTTTTTTAGTGCTCGGTCTATCAACTATCTGCAGCTGGAACCTCGTTCCAGCGTATTAAAAACGCTGCTATATAGCTATAAGTTTTCTTTGTTTAAATTTTTAGTTCTGAAATTCAGCGTAGCGTAAAGGATGCCTTCGAATTTCCAGCGTTCCGGCCGATACGCACCGATGCACACGGGCACACACGAGTGGTCACATTGGCACGATTGATATGACGAGTGAGGGCGTGAATCACGTCATGCAGGTATAAAAAATTGCAACTGCGGCCGCATTGCATGCAAGTGAGGCCCTCGAGCATGTTTTGTTTGCTTGTTCTTTTTAATATAGTATTTCTTTTTTGCGTTAAATCCAACCGCGGGTGCGACTTAGGCTCCAGCACGCTCGTCAGACGACGCTGACGGAAAGTGTCGCGTAACCTCGTTGTCTTTGTGAAAGCTCGAGATCTATGTAGTAGCCTCTCCCGTAGCACGAGGCGGGCGGAGCAAATGTTTTGCGACTCGGTCTTGTGGTGGCGTAAAAATTTGCTTCTTGTGGACCCCTGGCGTGCCCGTGCGATTTACCCGTCCGCAAAAGGCGGAACCGCCGAAACGTCGTAGAGGACGACCTTTTCCAAGAACAACCAGCCCACAAGTGCGTTCGGGGCCACGTTATAAAACTCGCTCCGAGGTGCGTGTTTATTGATCGAGCATGCTTCTGCAAACGCGGTAAAGAGGGTTGCTTTTAACTGCAGGCTGCTACGCGAAGTTGGAAGTCTAAACCAATTTGTTTTTACTTCCTCACTCAACCAATCTAGTGCTTAGTAAGGTTTGTGTATTCGGTGAGTAACTGGACTTGAATATTGCTACGTTACATTGGCCGGCGTGTGAAAGAAAAGAACGAGGTTAGTTTGCACTTTGAGCAGCTCCTCAGCTAAGCTTACGCTTTCATCGTTCATACTGGCATTTTCAAATAAATGCCTTTCGTCGCACCAGTATGTAAGCAGACCCATTCACAGATGTAGACCCATTCATTCGGGCAAACCGAAGCGCTCTAATTTAGCGTTTCCGCTCGGGAAAGGCAACGGCCGCAAACTTTCACATGTGCCTGGTCGCCTGGGCGCCAGTATTAAAGCCAGTGAGTGCCACCAAGCATCGTCTCCAAACACTATGCACGCTGTGATTGGTACTTACGGCGGAAACCTGAACACAACCACGCAAGAGCAAAACTACTGACAGCGCTGTTAAAGCTTTCAGTTATCAGCTTATAAGACAGCACATCTTCATTCACCTAATTGTGAAGACAGGCCTTCTAAAGGCGAGCCTGCCACATCTTCTCGTAATGCAGTAGTTTACAGAGCACCTTATGCTTGTCCAACGTGCTTGACCACCTTATGCTTGACCACCGAGCAGAATTGTTACTTCGACGGCTGCAGGCAACGCTATCCGTATTGTCTGGCTTCCAAATGTGTACCGTTTTCTGCGGTTTAGCAGCACTCAGGACAATCAAAGGCGTTAATGACAGCACATAATTTCATAAAATAACAGCTCGAACGCTGTCTTTGCCCCCCCCCCCCATTCTTGTACAGCTACTCACTTAAAAATGGCAAAACGCGTACAAAGGTTGCGTAAGAGCCCATTTGTTTTATCCATTCTGCTTCGATTATCTCAGACAAGCACGTTGGTCTATATTCAAGATACGGCGAGTACGTACTACAAGATAAAGAAACAAGAACACTCTTTTGTTCTGCTGGTGATCACGCTCACGCTAAAGAATCACAGGTGGCAAACGATTGTCTCCGTCTCTTTCTATTTCAATTTCTTTATCAAACCGGCAAATTGGGCAAATTGTGAAACTAGCATTGTCCAGATCAGCGTCTTTGTCTTCGTTCCTAACGCGCTGTTCGATTTCGGCAGTTACATTGTAGCTGAAAAGTGATGTAGCCAGCACTGATTTTGCTGCTTGCTTTTGCCTTGGCTGCCATATTGCTAAGCGTCAGTCAATTGCTATGAGGTAGCCTGCAAGAGTGCTAACCTACTTTCGTGAATACTTCTAGCTTCTACCTTTCGGGTTACAACTTTTTCGAAAATGCCATAAAGTGAGTGAAAGAATGTTGCCTGCTCGTGCGTGGAGGGCTTCCCGTGGCTCATGATGAAACAACGGGGGAAGGACAACAGAGCCAGGTTCCGTTTCCCAGCACACAAGGTAAGAAGAAACCTAAATTTTGTTTTCGAAGTTTAGTTACGCTCAAATTTGTTTCTAGCATTCATTCAATATGTGCCTTCCGCTGATTTTTCTTTTTCTGGCTTGTAAAGCGTTTTCTTTTTCCCAATCACGAAGTTGGCGTATCATCCTTTAGATACACTATGGCTTTCAGTTCAGGGCAGCACGCCACTATATTTTATGTCAGGGCCTTGAAAAAGGTAACTTGTTCGTTCCTTATTCTGAAACGTCATTCAAAGCGTATTGAAAGTGCACTTAAGAACTATTGCAAGTACATTTATTTTCGCCAACGTTTCGCCCTGTTTTTTTTTTATTTTCTGTCACGGCTTCATCGGTGAAAAAAATGATTAATCATGGACATGTCAATAACAAGCTATTATGCAGAACGAAAAATTACATGTAGATCCAATGCTTATGTCGGAAATAATTTGAAGCGAAACTTTATAAATAAACGCACACAGGGCCGTTGGTTCTATTGCATTTAATTAAAGAGCTTCACCTATGCAACAAGTTCGATTCTACGAAATTGGCAAATTCATGCATGTTTACGCAAAACAAAGGTCACGACCTTCACCTCGTACGATTCTTGTGTGTTTTCACGACACAGTCCAAATGCTATTCTTACATGCAAACGCCAAACCGACAAGCGGATGTGCAATGTGAGACGCCTGCGTAGCAATGTCACGAGGACGAAGGCGACGTGTGATGCTTGTCGAGGGAACAATGTTGATGACAGGTGTGTGCACAGAGGACTAGGACACTTGTAATCACGTGAAATTTGGACACAGTGAGTTACCTGAAACGTTGAGAAGTTGCTGTTGAGCAGCTTTGCTGGGATGTTCAGAGGGCCATGTACCCTCGTTTGTTGCGGCTACGCGCACTGTCACATAGTTCCCACAGTATCCGAAGAGCGATCTTACCATTATAGAAAAGAGGAGTTTCTTCGCCGTTCTTCAACGCTTTAGGTTAAAGCTTTGAACAATCGAGTTTGCGTTGCCCATGTTGCATTATTAGTAAGACCAGTGTATCGCATAACATATATGTAAAATTACAGAATTCAATTCAATTCGCATAACATATTGTTTCCCGCCCGTGCCTGTTTCCTTTGTGAACAACTCTTAAAAGTTTTCGTTGTGTGCAATATAGACCTTCAGTGTTACTCTTACTTCTGTTTGTAGCCTTCGGAAAATGTCCCTTCTCCTGTCCCGTCATTCTCTACGAGTTGATTGCGGACCACAGTTATTTGTGCTACATTCAATTACAAACCAGTAATAATATTAATAATGTTAGGCGAGAGGGACGTGCTGTGCACAAGATTACGACACAACGTCGTTGCCATGGCGACGTGATGATGATTGTCATTTGATGGCATGACTATTTAGCTCCTGTTGCAGTAAAGAGTTGCAACTCTAAATTCGTGATGATTAAGCATCACTAATTTGCTGAAGCAAATTATGCTTAAGCAGTCATGCAATACCGCACGCTTTAAAATGTCTGTGGCTGCAACTTCTAGCGGCTCGTTTTTTTTTTCTCTTTCACCCCTTCTCGTAGATGGTCACTGGTCGGGTTTCGGACTCGACAAGGAAAACGCTCGTTTATTCGTTAACCGCTTCGCTAGTTCGGTCATTCAATTCAGTCGTTCGTTTGTTCAATAGTTCGTTAGTTCGCCAGTCCATTCGTTAGTTCATTCATTAGTTCGCTCGCAAGTTCGTTTGTCTGTTGTTTCTGTGGTTCATGGGTTCACCTATTCAGTCGTTTGCTTATTCAGATTTTTGGCTTACATTGGCAATATTCTGCGATAGTTTCTGCGCAGGACCTAAGATTCCATGCTATCACATCATAGCGACCGTAACATCGTCGTCATATCACCATCGTTTTGTAACCTTGTGGATGTTGTGCTCAGCATGTCCGTGTTTTCTTCATGTATTTGTCAATGTCGCCATGTTGTCGTCCTCGTTTCTGTATCTTTGTCGTCGTTACTGTGCTGTCTTCGTCACATCACTGTAGTGGTTACATCACCGGCGTCGAGTAGCCATCCTAGCAAAGCTTTGTCGCTGTCGCCATCACCGTTGTGGCCGTTCATCGCCTTACCACTGTCGCCTTCGTCACATCATCGCAGTGTTCGTGCTATCACTGTCCCCACGACGTCCTCGTCATTTCTGGGCTACTTCAATGATCCGTCACAATGTGTGGTCGTCCTTGAGCCTTTGTCTTGCAATTTGTGTTTATCTCTCTCTCTCTCTCTCTCTCCCTCACACGGGCTCATACGCATACACAGTTTATTCGCCTTGCACTAAGAGGTCGAATTCGACAACACGGCGTAGAGCTTCACATTAGGGTGCGAGATATCTATGCATGCAGATGACTACCCGCAGGGTGAAGGCTAGCGTAATCACCTCGTAAACCACCTCAACAATGTGGTAGCAATAGCTTCGACATGTGCAATCTACAGGTTGCGCAAACATCTAGATCCCTGTGTATTTTAAAGCGAAGCTTTTTTCACCTACCCTCACGGGTTCGACGTGACTGTTGTTGCCGAGTCAGTGGGAACTATGACAGTTTATTTATTTATTTATTTATTTATTTATTTATTTATTTATTTATTTATTTATTTATTTATTTATTTATTTATTTATTTATTTATTTATTTATTTATTTATTTATTTATTTATTTGAAGTACTCTCAACGTCATTACGGCTTAAACAGAGAGGAGTGGCATAGTTGTGGTACGTTTGCAGATGTGTGTCTTGAAGGCCGATTGATCACTGCTGTTGGCGATCAAAGCTGGGAGGTGATTCCATTCAGATGACGTCTCTGGCACAAATGAATGAAAGTGCAAGATGATGTGGCAGCTCCGCGCTTGAACTTTAAGACGATGATAAACCGTGATGACTTGTAGGATGGCGCAGTGAAGATAGCTTTGTGGGGATCATGGTTAACGAAAAAAGATCTTATAAAAAACATTTACTCTCATTTTTTTTTCGAGAATCATTCATTTGTTCGTGGTTAGCGTTATGTTCGTGTGCTTGACTCGCGTTCGCCTGTGTTTCTTTTACTGTCCATCACCATATTAATGTCTTGCGAGAAAGCACCATGGCCACTACCTTTGCATTTACGCTGGCGTAGCTGTATATGGGACTACGTAAGTGAATCCCTATCATGGATGCGCGGACAGCCAGTGGTTTAAGAGGAAACCTTGGGTGATCACTTTTCGGGTGATCATTTTCAGAGGTGATCACATTGGATCTTTGCTAGTATGCGGCTGAAAGCGTTTTTGAATCTGTGCCTATAGCTCACTATGCGATGGTGTATCGAATAAGGTCAAGGTTCCGTGTACTCAGCTCTTTCCCCATGCTTCTCACATAAGCCTACGATGTCCTTTCTTTTCTTTTCTTTCATCGGTGCCAAAAACTAATCGAACGAGATCGACATGTCGTGTCCTGCACGCATCTGTCGGGCAAAAACAATGCTGGTGTTTCGTGCGTCATCGCCGGGCCAAGCATCAATACACATGGTGGCCCACTGTATGAGTGAAACCAACAAGGTGAGCGCTTCGAAAACGCCAAATATCCTGTCGTAATCTTTCAATTTCTTTTCGCACTGCCAATCGCCTATAAACCAATTTGATAAACACTAAAGTCGAGTACGCCAATGCTTCTTGTAGTGTTGGGCTGCTGAGCACGAGGTCGCGGGATCGAATCCCGGCCACGGCGGCCGCATTTCGATGGGGGCGAAATGCGAAAACACCCGTGTACTTAGATTTAGGTGCACGTTAAAGAACCCCAGGTGGTCAAAATTTCCGGGGTCCTCCACTACGGCGTGCCTCATAATCAGAAAGTGGTTTTGGCACGTAAAACCCCAAATATTGTTATTATTAATGCTTCTTGTAATTCTTAGCAATGAAGTGTTGAGGAGACGCTATGTTTATTTCCTAATTTTTATTTTAAAAATTATTCGAATAGAAACCTATAACTAGCAACACCGCAATTATTTTACATGGTTAATGCTATCACTACCAAAAATTACAAACTGGGTATTAGTAACTTATCCAATGAAGTAGCTCATGAACAACACGGTACGAAGAAAGTAGAAAATGTGGGCTGTCTGGAAACTGAAAGTTAATCTGAAAAGGAAGTGAAAGCATCCGCTTCGTTCGCATCACGTAGTTGGCCGCTGCTGTCTCAAAAATGTTCAGTAATGAGCAAACGATCACCTTGTGTTGCTGTTTCGTGCGTGCTGCTTGAATGGCCACATTTCCCACTCCAGAATCCCAGCAGCGAAATCTGTCCTCTCTGCGTGCTTCGCTTCCTTGACGTATTGACTCCGCGAAGCAGTTTGCTCTAGATGAACGAGATGGCGCTTTCGGCCGCACGCAGCACGTTCCCTCAGCGAAAGCGCACAAATACAAAACCGTCACTGATTCTGCCCTGCTATTGGGCGGTCAACTGCCAGAAATGCAACTGGGTGCTCGCTAGCTCACTGTACTCAATTCATGATGCAAAATGTGGAACGACAGAGGGATGATGTGTGCGGAACTTGGCCGCAAAAAAATATTTATTCGCCTATTATGGACTGGACTCAATCTGTGTGGCCGCTGCTACATAAAGAATGCCTGTGTTACCAGCCCTTCACGTAGCACGGCTTTTCTAGAGGAAAAATACCACCCATCCGCCAGCGCTGTATCGCTAACCTCCAAACAAAGGACTATAACCTAGGAGCACAGAAACTTAAGAGTGAGTGTCGCTTGTTACAAAAGGAAGTAGAGCCACTTAGTGGCATTCTAAGTTTCTCGCACGTTATCTACACGCATACACCCCTACCCGCACGCAAACTTTCGCCCATTTTACCCAAAAGCTATAAAGAATAAAGGAATAGGTGCATACTTGAATCATAGCACCGAAGCATGATTGACAGCAACGGCACCAACAACACGTGGATGTTAAAAGCTGTACGTTTTGTGAAATTTGACAGAATGACCAAGTGAATGGCGAAAATACGTCTTTTTTGCAACAAGCTATCACAAAGAAGAGAACATTTACGTTCCAAGCCTTGTGCGCAGCAAGAACAAATCTTTTGGAACTACGCCCACTCGAAACCATTTAGGCTGAAAACGATCGGATAGCGACTGCACCGAGGAACATTACCAAGCCAGAAATATGACAAACCACTGCTTCAACATGTTGGCCAAATAAAGAACGAAGTGTAAAACAGACTGATCCGCATGTGTTCATAAGCGGAAAGTTCGAGCATATTGGATTACATTTTCAGCCCCGCTTCTATTAGAAGGCCCGTATACGCCGCTCGTGCTGTTTGTGCAAGGCGTAATGAGCTCTGAAAGCACTTGCATGTCCTCTAAACATGCCCCGAGAGCTTCGTGTCGCCCACACAGTCACCGCCTACGATGTCCATCGAAACGGAGGTTTGCTGCGCAGCCCCGACATCATGCGGAAGCATGGTAAACACGGAGGCAGCGTAGGCAAGCAATGGACGCGGCACCACTCGACCATGGCAGCGCCCACGCAGCCGCCGGGGAAAAGGGTCAGTAATGTCTGGTAAAAATCATTCCAGAGCTACTCACTATGGCGTGCCTCATAATCCACGTGTTCAATGAAATGTTATACCGTAATTTAAAGCTAGCTGCAGCGAACGAAACACAGAAGTTTTCCAGGCTGCTTCGTGGTTTACGGAAGCTCATTCGGCGTAACGCGGCCACGACCGCGATTTTCAGGTGCCATTTCATTAAACGAAGCTGAACATTTTCAAACAAGTGAACAAGAATTAAGCCCAGAGTCATTTTTAATTAACGACTCAGAAATCATTGAGCCCGCAGACTCAACACTGAGTATACGCAAAAGTAAGAGCACAACGCAAAGCCTTTACACGACAATATTGCAGTTCTGTGCACTAATGTGTGTTACAATTGTACGTTCTAATTATTGCGTTTAGCACCCCCTGGGAAATTTACTCAGCATGCGATATTTTTGTTTCTTCATTGGTTTGTTTATCCTTATCGAATCTGTGCCGTGCCAACTTTAGTTGTGGGGTAGTTCGTCACCTAATGAGTCAAGCATCGGTCTATTGTCCTGAGGTAACAGGGTTATAAACCAAACTTTAAAAAATCTTGGGTAACTGGCTATGGGATGGCATGTGTCACATCTCAATGAACGTTTTTGGTGCCAGTGAACCTCTTTTACGCTAAGTTTGGTCACTGGTTAGGTGCCATTACACGAATTAGGAGATTAGTGACTTCAGCGCTGCTTAGCTAAAAGGCGCTGGATGAAATCCCGGTCTCCATGCAAAAACGGCCGTCTACCATGCGTTGGGTGTCCTTTAAAGAACCCCAGGTAGTAAAATTCATTCCGGAGACCTGCACTACGACGTACCTCATAATCATGGTTTTTATCACGCGAAAGGCCAGAATTAAATTTTTATTTAGTGGGTACGTACTGTCCTTCAGTAAATATTATTGATGCCAACTTGGATAATTGCAGGGGTCTGTGCCACTAAGTAGGCGCCGCATTTCAATAAACATCTTTCACAGGGTTATTTCAACGGCATGGTGGCTTGCTGCCTGCCCTGCGGACATGATGTCCAGGCATTCTAGAATGATGGTGTCTATCAGGCCACCCTGCGAACCTGGTGGCCAGCTGATCTAGAAGCCTGGTGTCTCGATACCCACCCTGTCGAACTGGATGGAGGACAGTTGACATAGCGACCTGGTTACTCGATGCCCGCCCTGCTGACCTCGTGGCCAGCTGTTCTAGCATCATTGAGCCTTGATGTCCGCCCTGTGAATGTGGTGGCCAACTGATCGACCGATGTGGTATCAGTATGCCCACCTTGCTTATCTTTGTGTAATTTGTTAGTTTATGTGTTTGTCAGTTGATATACCAGCCTGGTGCCTTCATGCTAGCACTGTGGATCTGGTAACGATCTAATCTATCGACATGGTATTTCAATGCCCGCCCTGCTGATCTGGTGGCCAGCTGATCTAGCGACCTGCTAACTCGGCATCCTTCCTGCGGACATGGTGGTCAACTGTTCTAGCAGGTGTCTTGACGCCCAGCATATATGTTTGGTTATCAGTTGGTCTAGATACATTGTATCTCAGTGTCCGCCCTGCCGGCCAGATGTCCAGCTATTCTAGCTGCGTGATGTCTTTCTGTGCACCCAGTAGACCTGGTGGCCAGCTGTTCTTGTTGCCTCCTAGGCTGGCGCTCAGATCACGCGTACGTTAAGGAATCACAGGTGGCAAAAATATTCTATCACTATTTATTTATGGAAAAGACAAGCTCGGCGAGTTGTTGTTTAATATAACGCAACGTCAGCATTCGTGTTAAATTCGTTCTTTTCGCGCTTTTGATTTGTGCCATTACTTTCTATTGAAAAATTGTCATCGCTGCAATAACCGGCAATGTAGGCTAAATCGATATCGCGGGTAGAATTCACGTTGGCTGCAATTTTGCCGTTAATCATGCACGTGGTTGCGCGAAAGAGTTCTCACATATTTTCGTGAATACTGTTGGCCTTTAACGTGTGAATGCAACT